>NC_034196.2:49891293-50050857 GCF_002021735.2 Oncorhynchus kisutch | reverse complement strand
GCACAGGATCAGGTATCGTCAATATGGGGAGGGAGAAACCCGTGTATTCTGAACCAGGATCAGGTATCAGTCAATATGGGAGAGAGAAACCCTGTGTATTCTGAACAGGATCAGGTATCAGTCAATCTAGGGGAGAGAGAAACCTGTGTATTCTGGACCAGGATCAGTCAATATGAGGGAGAAACCCTGTGTATTCTGGACCAGGATCAGTCAATATGGGGAGGGAGAGAAACCCTGTGTATTCTGAACCAGGATCAGTCAATATGAGGAGAGAGAACCCTGTGTATTCGGACACAGGATCAGTCAATATGGGGAGGTAGAACCCCTGTGTATTCTGGACCAGGATCAGTCAATATGAGGGAGAAACCCTGTGTATTGGAACCAGGATCAGTCAATATGAGGAGAAACCTGTGTATTTGGACCAGGATCAGTCAATATGAGGGAGAACCCTGTGTATCTGGACCAGGATCAGTCAATATGAGGGAGAAACCCTGTGTTTTCTGGACCAGGATCAGTCAATAGGGGAGGGAGAAACCCTGTGTATTCTGGACCAGGATCAGTCAATATGAGGAGGGAGGAACCCTGTGATTCTGAACCAGGATCTGGTATCAGTCAATATGGGAGGGAGAAAACCTGTGTATTCTGGACCAGGATCAGTCAATATGGGGAGGGAGAAACCCTGTGTATTCTGGACCAGGATCAGTCAATATGGGGAGGGAGAAACCCTGTGTATTCTGAACCAGGATCAGTCAATATGAGGGAGAAACCTGTGTATTCTGGACCAGGATCAGTCAATATGGGGGGGAGGAGAAACCCTGTGTATTCTGGACCAGGACAGGATCAGTCAATATGAGGGAGAAACCCTGTGTATTCTGAACCAGGATCAGTCAAATTGAGGGAGAAACCCTGTGTATTCTGGACCAGGATCAGTCAATATGAGGGAGAACCCTGTGTATTCTGGACCAGGATCAGTCAATATGAGGGAGAAAGCCTGTGTTTTCTGCGACCAGGATTGTCAATATGGGGAGGGAGAAGAAACCCTGTGTATTCTGAACCAGGATCAGTCAATATGAGGAGGGAGGATCCCTGTGTATTCTGAACCAGGATCAGGTATCAGTCAATATGGGAGGGAGAAACCCTGTGTAATTCTGGACCAGGATCAGTCATATATGGGGATGGAGAAACCCTGTGTATTCTGCCAACCAGGATCAGGGTATCAGTCAATATGGGAGGAGAAACCATGTGTATTCAGGACCAGGATCTCAGGTATCTAGTCAATATGGGAGGAGAAACCCTGTGTATTCTGACACCAGGAATCAGTCAATATGAGGAGGGAGGATCCCTGTGTATTCAGGAACAGGATGCAGGTATCAGTCAATATGGGGAGGGAGAAACCCTGTGTATTCTGGACCAGGATCAGTCAATATGGGGATGGAGAAACCCTGTGTATTCTGCACCAGGATCAGGATCAGTCAATATGGGAGGGAGAAACCCTTGTGTATTCTGAACCCAGGATTCAGGTATCAGTCAATATGGGAGAGAGAACCCTGTGTATTCTGAACAGGATCAGGATCAGTCAATATGGGAGAGAAACCCTGTGTATTCTGGACCAGGATCAGTCAATAGGGGGGAGAAACCCTGTGTATTCTGGACCAGGATCAGTCAATATGGGGAGGGAGAAACCCTGTGTATTCTGAACCAGGATCAGTCAATATGAGGGAGAAACCCTGTGTATTCTGGACCAGGATCAGTCAATATGAGGAGGGAAACCCCTGTGTACTCTGACAGGATCAGTCAATATGAGGGAGAAACCCTGTGTTTCTGGACCAGGATCAGTCAAATGGGGAGGGAGAGAAACCCTTGTATTCTGAACCAGGATCAGTCAATATGAGGAGGGAGGATCCCTGTGTATTCTGAACCAGGATCTGTATCAGTCAATGGGAGGGAGGAGAGAAACCCTGTGTATTCTGGACCAGGATCAGTATAGGGGAGGGAGAAACCCTGTGTATTCTGGACCAGGATCAGTCAATATGGGGAGGGAGAAACCCTGTGTATTCTGAACCAGGATCAGTCAATATGAGGGAGAAACCCTGTGTATTCTGGACCAGGATGAGTCAAATGGGGAGGGAGAACCCTGTGTATTCTGAACCAGGATCAGTCAATATGAGGAGAAACCCTGTGTATTCTGGACCAAGGATCAGTCAATATGGGGAGGGTAGAAACCCTGTGTATTCTGACCAGGATCAGTCAATATGAGGGAGAAACCCTGTGTATTCTGGACCAGGATCAGTCAATATGAGGGAGAAACCCTGTGTATTCTGGACCAGGATCAGTCAATATGAGGGAGAACCCCTGTGTTTCTGCACAGGATCAGGATCAGTCAATATGAGGAGAGGAGAAACCCTGTGTATTCTGGACCAGGTCAGGATCAGTCAATATGGAGGAGAGAAACCCTGTATTCTGAACCAGGATCAGTCAATATGGAGGGAGGAACCCTGTGTATTCAGGAACAGGATCAGGTATCAGTCAATATGGGAGGGAGAAACCCTGTGTATTCTGGACCAGGATCAGTCCAATATGGGATGGAGAAACCCTGGTATTCTGCACCAGGATCAGGTATCAGTCAATATAGGGGAGGGAGAAACCCTGTGTATTCTGAACCAGGATCAGGTATCAGTCAATATGGGAGAGAGAAACCCTGTGTATTCTGAACCAGGATCAGGTATCAGTCAATATGGGAGGGAGAAACCCTGTGTATTCTGGATCAGGATCAGTCAATATGAGGGAGAAACCCTGTGTATCTGGACCAGGATCAGTCAATATGGGGAGGGAGAAACCCTGTTTATTCTGAACCAGGATCAGTCAATATGAGGAGGGAGAAACCCTGTGTTTCTGGACCAGGATCAGTCAATATGGGGAGGGAAAAAACCCTGTGTATTCTGGACCAGGATCAGTCAATATGGGGGTGGGAGAAACCCTGTGTATTCTGAACCAGGATCAGTCAATATGAGGGAGAAACCCTGTGTATTCTGGACCACGATCAGTCAATATGGGGAGGGAGAAACCCTGTGTATTCTGAACCAGGATCAGTCAATATGAGGGAGAACTCTGTGTATTCTGGACCAGGATCAGTCAATATGGGGAGGTAGAAACACTGTGTATTCTGGACCAGGATCAGTCAATATGAGGGAGAAACCCTGTGTATTCTGAACCAGGATCAGTCAATATGAGGGAGAACCCCTGTGTACTCTGGACCAGGATCAGTCAATATGAGGGAGAAACCCTGTGTTTTCTGGACCAGGATCAGTCAATATGGGGAGGGAGAAACCCTTTGTATTCTGAACCAGGATCAGTCAATATGAGGAGGGAGGATCCCTGTGTATTCTGAACCAGGATCAGGTATCAGTCAATATGGGAGGGAGAAACCCTGTGTATTCTGGACCAGGATCAGTCAATATGGGGATGGAGAAACCCTGTGTATTCTGCACCAGGATCAGGTATCAGTCAATATGGGAGGGAGAAACCCTGTGTATTCAGGACCAGGATCAGGTATCAGTCAATATGGGAGGGAGAAACCCTGTGTATTCTGAACCAGGATCAGTCAATATGAGGAGGGAGGATCCAAGTGTATTCAGGAACAGGATCAGGTATCAGTCAATATGGGAGGGAGAAACCCTGTGTATTCTGGACCAGGATCAGTCAATATGGGGATGGAGAAACCCTGTGTATTCTGCACCAGGATCAGGTATCAGTCAATATGGGGAGGGAGAAACCCTGTGTATTCTGAACCAGGATCAGGTATCAGTCAATATGGGAGAGAGAAACCCTGTGTATTCTGAACCAGGATCAGGTATCAGTCAATATGGGAGGGAGAAACCCTGTGTATTCTGGATCAGGATCAGTCAATATGAGGGAGAAACCCTGTGTATTCTGGACCAGGATCAGTCAATATGGGGAGGGAGAAACCCTGTTTATTCTGAACCAGGATCAGTCAATATGAGGAGGGAGAAACCCTGTGTATTCTGGACCAGGATCAGTCAATATGGGGAGGGAAAAACCCTGTGTATTCTGGACCAGGATCAGTCAATATGGGGAGGGAGAAACCCTGTGTATTCTGAACCAGAATCAGTCAATATGAGGGAGAAACCCTGTGTATTCTGGACCACGATCAGTCAATATGGGGAGGGAGAAACCCTGTGTATTCTGGACCAGGATCAGTCAATATGAGGGGAGAAACCCTGTGTATTCTGAACCAGGATCAGTCAATATGAGGGAGAAACCCTGTGTATTCTGGACCAGGATCAGTCAATATGAGGAGGGAGGATCCAAGTGTATTCAGGAACAGGATCAGGTATCAGTCAATATGGGAGGGAGAAACCCTGTGTATTCTGGACCAGGATCAGTCAATATGGGGATGGAGAAACCCTGTGTATTCTGCACCAGGATCAGGTATCAGTCAATATGGGGAGGGAGAAACCCTGTGTATTCTGAACCAGGATCAGGTATCAGTCAATATGGGAGAGAGAAACCCTGTGTATTCTGAACCAGGATCAGGTATCAGTCAATATGGGAGGGAGAAACCCTGTGTATTCTGGATCAGGATCAGTCAATATGAGGGAGAAACCCTGTGTATTCTGGACCAGGATCAGTCAATATGGGGAGGGAGAAACCCTGTTTATTCTGAACCAGGATCAGTCAATATGAGGAGGGAGAAACCCTGTGTATTCTGGACCAGGATCAGTCAATATGGGGAGGGAAAAACCCTGTGTATTCTGGACCAGGATCAGTCAATATGGGGAGGGAGAAACCCTGTGTATTCTGAACCAGGATCAGTCAATATGAGGGAGAAACCCTGTGTATTCTGGACCACGATCAGTCAATATGGGGAGGGAGAAACCCTGTGTATTCTGAACCAGGATCAGTCAATATGAGGGAGAAACTATGTGTATTCTGGACCAGGATCAGTCAATATGGGGAGGTAGAAACCCTGTGTATTCTGGACTAGGATCAGTCAATATGAGGGAGAAACCCTGTGTATTCTGAACCAGGATCAGTCAATATGAGGGAGAAACCCTGTGTATTCTGGACCAGGATCAGTCAATATGAGGGAGAACCCCTGTGTACTCTGGACCAGGATCAGTCAATATGAGGGAGAAACCCTGTGTTTTCTGGACCAGGATCAGTCAATATGGGGAGGGAGAAACCCTTTGTATTCTGAACCAGGATCAGTCAATATGAGGAGGAAGGATCCCTGTGTATTCTGAACCAGGATCTGGTATCAGTCAATATGGGAGGGAGAAACCCTGTGTATTCTGGACCAGGATCAGTCAATATGGGGAGGGAGAAACCCTGTGTATTCTGGACCAGGATCAGTCAATATGGGGAGGGAGAAACCCTGTGTATTCTGAACCAGGATCAGTCAATATGAGGGAGAAACCCTGTGTATTCTGGACAAGGATCAGTCAATATGGGGAGGTAGAAACCCTGTGTATTCTGGACCAGGATCAGTCAATATGAGGGAGAAACCCTGTGTATTCTGAACCAGGATCAGTCAATTTGAGGGAGAAACCCTGTGTATTCTGGACCAGGATCAGTCAATATGAGGGAGAACCCCTGTGTATTCTGGACCAGGATCAGTCAATATGAGGGAGAAAGCCTGTGTTTTCTGGACCAGGATCAGTCAATATGGGGAGGGAGAAACCCTGTGTATTCTGAACCAGGATCAGTCAATATGAGGAGGGAGGATCCCTGTGTATTCTGAACCAGGATCAGGTATCAGTCAATATGGGAGGGAGAAACCCTGTGTATTCTGGACCAGGATCAGTCAATATGGGGATGGAGAAACCCTGTGTATTCTGCACCAGGATCGGGTATCAGTCAATATGGGAGGGAGAAACCCTGTGTATTCAGGACCAGGATCAGGTATCAGTCAATATGGGAGGGAGAAACCCTGTGTATTCTGAACCAGGATCAGGTATCAGTCAATATGGGAGGGAGAAACCCTGTGTATTCTGGATCAGGATCAGTCAATATGAGGGAGAAACCCTGTGTATTCTGGACCAGGATCAGTCAATATGGGGAGGGAGAAACCCTGTGTATTCTGAACCAGGATCAGTCAATATGAGGAGGGAGAAACCCTGTGTATTCTGGACCAGGATCAGTCAATATGGGGAGGGAGAAACCCTGTGTATTCTGGACCAGGATCAGTCAATATGGGGAGGGAGAAACCCTGTGTATTCTGAACCAGGATCAGTCAATATGAGGGAGAAACTCTGTGTATTCTGGACCAGGATCAGTCAATATGGGGAGGTAGAAACCCTGTGTATTCTGGACCAGGATCAGTCAATATGGGAGGGAGAAACCCTGTGTATTCTGGACCAGGATCAGTCAATATGGGGAGGGAGAAACCCTGTGTATTCTGCACCAGGATCAATCTATATGGGGAGGGAGAAACCCTGTGTATTCTGAACCAGGATCAGTCAATATGGGATGGAGAAACCCTGTGTATTCTGGACCAGGATCAGTCAATATGGGAGGGTGAAAACCTGTGTATTCTAGGCCAGGATCAGTCATTATGGGGAGGGAGAAACCCTGTGTATTCTGAACCAGGATCAGGTATCAGTCAATATGGGAGGGAGAAACCCTGTGTATTCTGGACCAGGATCAGTCAATATGGGAGGGTGAAAACCTGTGTATTCTAGGCCAGGATCAGTCATTATGGGGAGGGAGAAACCCTGTGTATTCTGAACCAGGATCAGGTATCAGTCAATATGGGAGGGAGAAACCCTGTGTATTCTGGACCAGGATCAGTCAATATGGGGAGGGAAAAACCCTGTGTATTCTGGACCAGGATCAGTCAATATGGGGAGGGAGAAACCCTGTGTATTCTGAACCAGGATCAGTCAATATGAGGGAGAAACCCTGTGTATTCTGGACCACGATCAGTCAATATGGGGAGGGAGAAACCCTGTGTATTCTGAACCAGGATCAGTCAATATGAGGGAGAAACTATGTGTATTCTGGACCAGGATCAGTCAATATGGGGAGGTAGAAACCCTGTGTATTCTGGACCAGGATCAGTCAATATGAGGGAGAAACCCTGTGTATTCTGAACCAGGATCAGTCAATATGAGGGAGAAACCCTGTGTATTCTGGACCAGGATCAGTCAATATGAGGGAGAAACCCTGTGTATTCTGGACCAGGATCAGTCAATATGAGGGAGAAACCCTGTGTATTCTGGACCAGGATCAGTCAATATGGGGAGGGAGAAACCCTGTGTATTCTGGACCAGGATCAGTCAATATGGGGAGGGAGAAACCCTGTGTATTCTGAACCAGGATCAGTCAATATGAGGGAGAAACCCTGTGTATTCTGGACCAGGATGAGTCAATATGGGGAGGGAGAAACCCTGTGTATTCTGAAGCAGGATCAGTCAATATGAGGGAGAAACCCTGTGTATTCTGGACAAGGATCAGTCAATATGGGGAGGTAGAAACCCTGTGTATTCTGGACCAGGATCAGTCAATATGAGGGAGAAACCCTGTGTATTCTGAACCAGGATCAGTCAATTTGAGGGAGAAACCCTGTGTATTCTGGACCAGGATCAGTCAATATGAGGGAGAACCCCTGTGTATTCTGGACCAGGATCAGTCAATATGAGGGAGAAAGCCTGTGTTTTCTGGACCAGGATCAGTCAATATGGGGAGGGAGAAACCCTGTGTATTCTGAACCAGGATCAGTCAATATGAGGAGGGAGGATCCCTGTGTATTCTGAACCAGGATCAGGTATCAGTCAATATGGGAGGGAGAAACCCTGTGTATTCTGGACCAGGATCAGTCAATATGGGGATGGAGAAACCCTGTGTATTCTGCACCAGGATCGGGTATCAGTCAATATGGGAGGGAGAAACCCTGTGTATTCTGGACCAGGATCAGTCAATATGGGGATGGAGAAACCCTGTGTATTCTGCACCAGGATCGGGTATCAGTCAATATGGGAGGGAGAAACCCTGTGTATTCAGCACCAGGATCAGGTATCAGTCAATATGGGAGGGAGAAACTCTGTGTATTCTGAACCAGGATCAGGTATCAGTCAATATGGGAGGGAGAAACCCTGTGTATTCTGGATCAGGATCAGTCAATATGAGGGAGAAACCCTGTGTATTCTGGACCAGGATCAGTCAATATGGGGAGGGAGAAACCCTGTGTATTCTGAACCAGGATCAGTCAATATGAGGAGGGAGAAACCCTGTGTATTCTGGACCAGGATCAGTCAATATGGGGAGGGAGAAACCCTGTGTATTCTGGACCAGGATCAGTCAATATGGGGAGGGAGAAACCCTGTGTATTCTGAACCAGGATCAGTCAATATGAGGGAGAAACTCTGTGTATTCTGGACCAGGATCAGTCAATATGGGGAGGTAGAAACCCTGTGTATTCTGGACCAGGATCAGTCAATATGGGAGGGAGAAACCCTGTGTATTCTGGACCAGGATCAGTCAATATGGGGAGGGAGAAACCCTGTGTATTCTGCACCAGGATCAATCTATATGGGGAGGGAGAAACCCTGTGTATTCTGAACCAGGATCAGTCAATATGGGAGGGAGAAACCCTGTGTATTCTGGACCAGGATCAGTCAATATGGGAGGGTGAAAACCTGTGTATTCTAGGCCAGGATCAGTCATTATGGGGAGGGAGAAACCCTGTGTATTCTGAACCAGGATCAGGTATCAGTCAATATGGGAGGGAGAAACCCTGTGTTTTCTGAACCAGGATCAGGTATCAGTCAATATGGGGAGGGAGAAACCCTGTGTATTCTGAACCAGGATCAGGTATCAGTCAATATGGGAGAGAGAAACCCTGTGTATTCTGAACCAGGATCAGGTATCAGTCAATATGGGGAGGGAGAAACCCTGTGTATTCTGAACCAGGCTCAGTCAATATGAGGGAGAAACTCTGTGTATTCTGGACCAGGATCAGTCAATATGGGGAGGTAGAAACCCTGTGTATTCTGAACCAGGATCAGTCAATATGAGGAGGGAGGATCCCTGTGTATTCTGAACCAGGATCTGGTATCAGTGAATATGAGTCAATATGGGAGGGAGAAACCCTGTGTATTCTGGACCAGGATCAGTCAATATGGGGAGGGAGAAACCCTGTGTATTCTGGACCAGGATCAGTCAATATGGGGAGGGAGAAACCCTGTGTATTCTGAACCAGGATCAGTCAATATGAGGGAGAAACCCTGTTTATTCTGGACCAGGATGAGTCAATATGAGGGAGAAACCCTGTGTATTCTGGACCAGGATCAGTCAATATGAGGGAGAACCCCTGTGTACTCTGGACCAGGATCAGTCAATATGAGGGAGAAACCCTGTGTTTTCTGGACCAGGATCAGTCAATATGGGGAGGGAGAAACCCTGTGTATTCTGGACCAGGATCAGTCAATATGGGGAGGGAGAAACCCTGTGTATTCTGAACCAGGATCAGGTATCAGTCAATATGGGAGGGAGAAACCCTGTGTATTCTGAACCAGGATCAGGTATCAGTCAATATGGGAGAGAGAAACCCTGTGTATTCTGAACCAGGATCAGGTATCAGTCAATATGGGGAGGGAGAAACCCTGTGTATTCTGAACCAGGATCAGGTATCAGTCAATATGGGAGGGAGAAACCCTGTGTATTCTGAACCAGGATCAGGTATCAGTCAATATGGGAGAGAGAAACCCTGTGTATTGTGAACCAGGATCAGGTATCAGTCAATATGGGAGGGAGAAACCCTGTGTATTCTGAACCAGGATCAGTCAATATGAGGGAGAAACCCTGTGTATTCTGGACCAGGATCAGTCAATATGAGGAGGGAGAACCCCTGTGTATTCTGGACCAGGATCAGTCAATATGAGGAGGGAGAAACCTGTGTATTCTGGACCAGGACCAGGATCAGTCAATATGGGAAGGAGAAACCCTGTGTATTCTGGACCAGGATCAGTCAATATGGGGAGGGAGAAACCATGTGTATTCTGGACCAGGATCAGGTATCAGTCAATATGGGGAGGGAGAAACCCTGTGTATCCTGGACCAGGATCAGTCAATATGGAGAGTGAGAAACACAGTGTATTCTGGACCAGGATCAGTCAATATGAGGGAGAACCCCTGTGTTTTCTGGACCAGGATCAGTCAATATGGGGAGGGAGAAACCCTGTGTATTCTGAACCAGGATCAGGTATCAGTCAATATGGGAGGGAGAAACCCTGTGTATTCTGAACCAGGATCAGGTATCAGTCAATATGGGAGGGAGAAACCCTGTGTATTCTGGATCAGGATCAGTCAATATGAGGGAGAAACCCTGTGTATTCTGGACCAGGATCAGTCAATATGGGGAGGGAGAAACCCTGTTTATTCTGAACCAGGATCAGTCAATATGAGGAGGGAGAAACCCTGTGTATTCTGGACCAGGATCAGTCAATATGAGGAGGGAGGATCCCTGTGTATTCTGAACCAGGATCAGGTATCAGTCAATATGGGAGGGAGAAACCCTGTGTATTCTGGACCAGGATCAGTCAATATGGGGATGGAGAAACCCTGTGTATTCTGCAACAGGATCAGGTATCCGTCAATATGGGGAGGGAGAAACCCTGTGTATTCTGGACCAGGATCAGTCAATATGAGGGAGAAACCCTGTGCATTCTGAACCAGGATCAGTCAATTTGAGGGAGAAACCCTGTGTATTCTGGACCAGGATCAGTCAATATGAGGGAGAACCGCTGTGTATTCTGGACCAGGATCAGTCAATATGAGGGAGAAAGCCTGTGTTTTCTGGACCAGGATCAGTCAATATGGGGAGCGAGAAACCCTGTGTATTCTGAACCAGGATCAGTCAATATGAGGGAGAAACTCTGTGTATTCTGGACCAGGATCAGTCAATATGGGGAGGTAGAAACCCTGTGTATTCTGGACCAGGATCAGTCAATATGAGGGAGAAACCCTGTGTATTCTGAACCAGGATCAGTCAATATGAGGGAGAAACCCTGTGTATTCTGGACCAGGATCAGTCAATATGAGGGAGAACCCCTGTGTACTCTGGACAAGGATCAGTCAATATGAGGGAGAAACCCTGTGTTTTCTGGACCAGGATCAGTCAATATGGGGAGGTAGAAACCCTGTGTATTCCGGACCAGGATCAGTCAATATGAGGGAGAAACCCTGTGTATTCTGAACCAGGATCAGTCAATTTGAGGGAGAAACCCTGTGTATTCTGGACCAGGATCAGGTATCCGTCAATATGGGGAGGTAGAAACCCTGTGTATTCCGGACCAGGATCAGTCAATATGAGGGAGAAACCCTGTGTATTCTGGAACAGGATCAGTCAATATGAGGGAGAAACCCTGTGCATTCTGAACCAGGATCAGTCAATTTGAGGGAGAAACCCTGTGTATTCTGGACCAGGATCAGTCAATATGAGGGAGAACCCCTGTGTATTCTGGACCAGGATCAGTCAATATGAGGGAGAAAGCCTGTGTTTTCTGGACCAGGATCAGTCAATATGGGGAGGTAGAAACCCTGTGTATTCTGGACCAGGATCAGTCAATATGAGGGAGAAACCCTGTGTATTCTGAACCAGGATCAGTCAATATGAGGGAGAAACCCTGTGTATTCTGGACCAGGATCAGTCAATATGAGGGAGAACCCCTGTGTACTCTGGACCAGGATCAGTCAATATGAGGGAGAAACCCTGTGTTTTCTGGACCAGGATCAGTCAATATGGGGAGGTAGAAACCCTGTGTATTCCGGACCAGGATCAGTCAATATGAGGGAGAAACCCTGTGTATTCTGAACCAGGATCAGTCAATTTGAGGGAGAAACCCTGTGTATTCTGGACCAGGATCAGTCAATATGAGGGAGAACCCCTGTGTATTCTGGACCAGGATCAGTCAATATGAGGGAGAAAGCCTGTGTTTTCTGGACCAGGATCAGTCAATATGGGGAGGGAGAAACCCTGTGTATTCTGAACCAGGATCAGTCAATATGAGGAGGGAGGATCCCTGTGTATTCTGAACCAGGATCAGGTATCAGTCAATATGGGAGGGAGAAACCCTGTGTATTCTGGACCAGGATCAGTCAATATGGGGATGGAGAAACCCTGTGTATTCTGCACCAGGATCAGGTATCAGTCAATATGGGAGGGAGAAACCCTGTGTATTCAGGACCAGGATCAGGTAGCAGTCAATATGGGAGGGAGAAACCCTGTGTATTCTGAACCAGGATCAGGTATCAGTCAATATGGGAGGGAGAAACCCTGTGTATTCTGGATCAGGATCAGTCAATATGAGGGAGAAACCCTGTGTATTCTGGACCAGGATCAGTCAATATGGAGAGGGAGAAACCCTGTGTATTCTGAACCAGGATCAGTCAATATGGGGAGGGAGAAATCCTGTGTATTCTGAACCAGGATCAGTCAATATGAGGGAGAAACTCTGTGTATTCTGGACCAGGATCAGTCAATATGGGGAGGTAGAAACCCTGTGTATTCTGAACCAGGATCAGTCAATATGAGGAGGGAGGATCCCTGTGTATTCTGAACCAGGATCAGGTATCAGTCAATATGGGAGGGAGAAACCCTGTGTATTCTGGTCCAGGATCAGTCAATATGGGGAGGGAGAAACCCTGTGTATTCTGGACCAGGATCAGTCAATATGGGGAGGGAGAAACCCTGTGTATTCTGAACCAGGATCAGTCAATATGAGTGAGAAACCCTGTGTTTTCTGGACCAGGAGGGGTCAATATGGGGAGGGAGAAACCCTGTGTATTCTGAACCAGGATCAGTCAATATGAGGGAGAAACCCTGTGTATTCTGGACCAGGATCAGTCAATATGGGGAGGTAGAAACCCTGTGTATTCTGGACCAGGATCAGTCAATATGAGGGAGAAACCCTGTGTATTCTGAACCAGGATCAGTCAATTTGAGGGAGAAACCCTGTGTATTCTAGACCAGGATCAGTCAATATGGGGAGGGAGAAACCCTGTGTATTCTGAACCAGGATCAGTCAATATGGGGATGGAGAAACCCTGTGTATTCTGCACCAGGATCAGTCAATATGAGGAGGGAGAAACCCTGTGTATTCTGGACCAGGATCAGTCAATATGGGGAGGGAGAAACCCTGTGTATTCTGCACCAGGATCAGGTATCAGTCAATATGGGAGGGAGAAACCCTGTGTATTCAGGACCAGGATCAGGTATCAGTCAATATGGGAGGGAGAAACCCTGTGTATTCTGGACCAGGATCAGTCAATATGGGGAGGGAGAAACCCTGTGTATTCTGAACCAGGATCAGGTATCAGTCAATATGGGAGGGAGAAACCCTGTGTATTCTGAACCAGGATCAGGTATCAGTCAATATGGGAGAGAGAAACCCTGTGTATTCTGAACCAGGATCAGGTATCAGTCAATATGGGGAGGGTGAAACCCTGTGTATTCTGAACCAGGATCAGGTATCAGTCAATATGGGAGGGAGAAACCCTGTGTATTCTGAACCAGGATCAGGTATCAGTCAATATGGGAGAGAGAAACCCTGTGTATTCTGAACCAGGATCTGGTATCAGTCAATATGGGAAGGAGAAACCCTGTGTATTCTGAACCAGGATCAGTCAATATGAGGGAGAAACCCTGTGTATTCTGGACCACGATCAGTCAATATGGGGAGGGAGAAACCCTGTGTATTCTGAACCAGGATCAGTCAATATGAGGAGGGAGAAACCTGTGTATTCTGGACCAGGACCAGGATCAGTCAATATGGGAAGGAGAAACCCTGTGTATTCTGGACCAGGATCAGTCAATATGGGGAGGGAGAAACCATGTGTATTCTGGACCAGGATCAGGTATCAGTCAATATGGGGAGGGAGAAAGCCTGTGTATCCTGGACCAGGATCAGTCAATATGGAGAGTGAGAAACACAGTGTATTCTGGACCAGGATCAGTCAATATGAGGGAGAATCCCTGTGTTTTCTGGACCAGGATCAGTCAATATGGGGAGGGAGAAACACTGTGTATTCTGAACCAGGATCAGGTATCAGTCAATATGGGAGGGAGAAACCCTGTGTATTCTGAACCAGGATCAGGTATCAGTCAATATGGGGAGGGAGAAACCCTGTGTATTCTGAACCAGGATCAGGTATCAGTCAATGTGGGAGAGAGAAACCCTGTGTATTCTGAACCAGGATCAGGTATCAGTCAATATGGGAGGGAAAAACCCTGTGTATTCTGGATCAGGATCAGTCAATATGAGGGAGAAACCCTGTGTATTCTGGACCAGGATCAGTCAATATGGGGAGGGAGAAACCATGTTTATTCTGAACCAGGATCAGTCAATATGAGGAGGGAGAAACCCTGTGTATTCTGGACCAGGATCAGTCAATATGGGGAGGGAGAAACCCTGTGTATTCTGGACCAGGATCAGTCAATATGAGGGAGAAACCCTGTGTATTCTGAACCAGGATCAGTCAATTTGAGGGAGAAACCCTGTGTATTCTGGACCAGGATCAGTCAATATGAGGGAGTTCCCCTGTGTATTCTGGACCAGGATCAGTCAATATGAGGGAGAAAGCCTGTGTTTTCTGGACCAGGATCAGTCAATATGGGGAGGGAGAAACCCTGTGTATTCTGAACCAGGATCAGTCAATATGAGGGAGAAACTCTGTGTATTCTGGACCAGGATCAGTCAATATGGGGAGGTAGAAACCCTGTGTATTCTGGACCAGAATCAGTCAATATGAGGGAGAAACCCTGTGTATTCTGGACCAGGATCAGTCAATATGAGGGAGAAAGCCTGTGTTTTCTGGACCAGGATCAGTCAATATGGGGAGGGAGAAACCCTGTGTATTCTGAACCAGGATCAGTCAATATGAGGGAGAAACTCTGTGTATTCTGGACCAGGATCAGTCAATATGGGGAGGTAGAAACCCTGTGTATTCTGGACCAGAATCAGTCAATATGAGGGAGAAACCCTGTGTATTCTGGACCAGGATCAGTCAATATGAGGGAGAACCCCTGTGTACTCTGGACCAGGATCAGTCAATATGAGGGAGAAACCCTGTGTTTTCTGGACCAGGATCAGTCAATATGGGAGGGAGAAACCCTTTGTATTCTGAACCAGGATCAGTCAATATGAGGAGGGAGGATCCCTGTGTATTCTGAACCAGGATCTGGTATCAGTCAATATGGGAGGGAGAAACCCTGTGTATTCTGGACCAGGATCAGTCAATATGGGGAGGGAGAACCCCTGTGTATTCTGGACCAGGATTAGTCAAAATGGGGAGGGAGAAACCCTGTGTATTCTGAACCAGGATCAGTCAATATGAGGGAGAAACCATGTGTATTCTGGACCAGGATGAGTCAATATGGGGAGGGAGAAACCCTGTGTATCCTGGACCAGGATCAGTCAATATGGAGAGTGAGAAACACAGTGTATTCTGGACCAGGATCAGTCAATATGAGGGAGAACCCCTGTGTTTTCTGGACCAGGATCAGTCAATATGGGGAGGGAGAAATCCTGTGTATTCTGAACCAGGATCAGGTATCAGTCAATATGGGGAGGGAGAAACCCTGTGTATTCTGAACCAGGATCAGGTATCAGTCAATATGGGAGAGAGAAACCCTGTGTATTCTGAACCAGGATCAGGTATCAGTCAATATGGGAGGGAGAAACCCTTTGTATTCTGAACCAGGATCAGTCAATATGAGGAGGGAGGATCCCTGTGTATTCTGAACCAGGATCAGTCAATATGAGGGAGAAACCCTGTGTATTCTGGACCAGGATGAGTCAATATGGGGAGGGAGAAACCCTGTGTATTCTGAACCAGGATCAGTCAATATGAGGAGGGAGGATCCCTGTGTATTCTGAACCAGGATCAGGTATCAGTCAATATGGGAGGGAGAAACCCTGTGTATTCTGGACCAGGATCAGTCAATATGGGGATGGAGAAACCCTGTGTATTCTGCACCAGGATCAGGCATCAGTCAATATGGGAGGGAGAAACCCTGTGTATTCAGGACCAGGATCAGGTATCAGTCAATATGGGAGGGAGAAACCCTGTGTATTCTGAACCAGGATCAGGTATCAGTCAATATGGGAGGGAGAAACCCTGTGTATTCTGGATCAGGATCAGTCAATATGAGGGAGAAACCCTGTGTATTCTGGACCAGGATCAGTCAATATGGGGAGGGAGAAACCCTGTGTATTCTGAACCAGGATCAGTCAATATGAGGAGGGAGAAACCCTGTGTATTCTGGACCAGGATCAGTCAATATGGGGAGGGAGAAACCCTGTGTATTCTGGACCAGGATCAGTCAATATGGGGAGGGAGAAACCCTGTGTATTCTGAACCAGGATCAGTCAATATGAGGGAGAAACCCTGTGTATTCTGGACCACGATCAGTCAATATGGGGAGGGAGAAACCCTGTGTATTCTGAACCAGGATCAGTCAATATGAGGAGGGAGAAACCTGTGTATTCTGGACCAGGACCAGGATCAGTCAATATGGGAAGGAGAAACCCTGTGTATTCTGGACCAGGATCAGTCAATATGGGGAGGGAGAAACCATGTGTATTCTGGACCAGGATCAGGTATCAGTCAATATGGGGAGGGAGAAACCCTGTGTATCCTGGACCAGGATCAGTCAATATGGAGAGTGAGAAACACAGTGTATTCTGGACCAGGATCAGTCAATATGAGGGAGAATCCCTGTGTTTTCTGGATCAGGTATCAGTCAATATGGGAGGGAGAAACCCTGTGTATTCTGAACCAGGATCAGGTATCAGTCAATATGGGGAGGGAGAAACCCTGTGTATTCTGAACCAGGATCAGGTATCAGTCAATGTGGGAGAGAGAAACCCTGTGTATTCTGAACCAGGATCAGGTATCAGTCAATATGGGAGGGAAAAACCCTGTGTATTCTGGATCAGGATCAGTCAATATGAGGGAGAAACCCTGTGTATTCTGGACCAGGATCAGTCAATATGGGGAGGGAGAAACCATGTTTATTCTGAACCAGGATCAGTCAATATGAGGAGGGAGAAACCCTGTGTATTCTGGACCAGGATCAGTCAATATGGGGAGGGAGAAACCCTGTGTATTCTGGACCAGGATCAGTCAATATGAGGGAGAAACCCTGTGTATTCTGAACCAGGATCAGTCAATTTGAGGGAGAAACCCTGTGTATTCTGGACCAGGATCAGTCAATATGAGGGAGTTCCCCTGTGTATTCTGGACCAGGATCAGTCAATATGAGGGAGAAAGCCTGTGTTTTCTGGACCAGGATCAGTCAATATGGGGAGGGAGAAACCCTGTGTATTCTGGACCAGGATCAGTCAATATGGGGAGGGAGAAACCATGTGTATTCTGAACCAGGATCAGTCAATATGAGGGAGAAACTCTGTGTATTCTGGACCAGGATCAGTCAATATGGGGAGGTAGAAACCCTGTGTATTCTGGACCAGAATCAGTCAATATGAGGGAGAAACCCTGTGTATTCTGGACCAGGATCAGTCAATATGAGGGAGAAAGCCTGTGTTTTCTGGACCAGGATCAGTCAATATGGGGAGGGAGAAACCCTGTGTATTCTGGACCAGGATCAGTCAATATGAGGGAGAAACCCTGTGTATTCTGAACCAGGATCAGTCAATTTGAGGGAGAAACCCTGTGTATTCTGGACCAGGATCAGTCAATATGAGGGAGTTCCCCTGTGTATTCTGGACCAGGATCAGTCAATATGAGGGAGAAAGCCTGTGTTTTCTGGACCAGGATCAGTCAATATGGGGAGGGAGAAACCCTGTGTATTCTGGACCAGGATCAGTCAATATGGGGAGGGAGAAACCCTGTGTATTCTGAACCAGGATCAGTCAATATGAGGGAGAAACTCTGTGTATTCTGGACCAGGATCAGTCAATATGGGGAGGTAGAAACCCTGTGTATTCTGGACCAGAATCAGTCAATATGAGGGAGAAACCCTGTGTATTCTGGACCAGGATCAGTCAATATGAGGGAGAAACCCTGTGTTTTCTGGACCAGGATCAGTCAATATGGGGAGGGAGAAACCCTGTGTATTCTGAACCAGGATCAGTCAATATGAGGGAGAAACTCTGTGTATTCTGGACCAGGATCAGTCAATATGGGGAGGTAGAAACCCTGTGTATTCTGGACCAGAATCAGTCAATATGAGGGAGAAACCCTGTGTATTCTGGACCAGGATCAGTCAATATGAGGGAGAAGCCCTGTGTACTCTGGACCAGGATCAGTCAATATGAGGGAGAAACCCTGTGTTTTCTGGACCAGGATCATTCAATATGGGAGGGAGAAACCCTTTATATTCTGAACCAGGATCAGTCAATATGAGGAGGGAGGATCCCTGTGTATTCTGAACCAGGATCTGGTATCAGTCAATATGGGAGGGAGAACCCCTGTGTATTCTGGACCAGGATCAGTCAATATGGGGAGGGAGAAACCCTGTGTATTCTGAACCAGGATCAGTCAATATGAGGGAGAAACCATGTGTATTCTGGACCAGGATGAGTCAATATGGGGAGGGAGAAACCCTGTGTATCCTGGACCAGGATCAGTCAATATGGAGAGTGAGAAACACAGTGTATTCTGGACCAGGATCAGTCAATATGAGGGAGAACCCCTGTGTTTTCTGGACCAGGATCAGTCAATATGGGGAGGGAGAAACCCTGTGTATTCTGAACCAGGATCAGGTATCAGTCAATATGGGGAGGGAGAAACCCTGTGTATTCTGAACCAGGATCAGGTATCAGTCAATATGGGAGAGAGAAACCCTGTGTATTCTGAACCAGGATCAGGTATCAGTCAATATGGGAGGGAGAAACCCTGTGTATTCTGGATCAGGATCAGTCAATATGAGGGAGAAACCCTGTGTATTCTGGACCAGGATCAGTCAATATGGGGAGGGAGAAACCCTGTTTATTCTGAACCAGGATCAGTCAATATGGGGATGGAGAAACCCTGTGTATTCTGCACCAGGATCAGGTATCAGTCAATATGGGGAGGGAGAAACCCTGTGTATTCTGGACCAGGATCAGTCAATATGAGGGAGAAACCCTGTGCATTCTGAACCAGGATCAGACAATTTGAGGGAGAAACCCTGTATATTCTGGACCAGGATCAGTCAATATGAGGGAGAACCCCTGTGTATTCTGGACCAGGATCAGTCAATATGAGGGAGAAAGCCTGTGTTTTCTGGACCAGGATCAGTCAATATGGGGAGCGAGAAACCCTGTGTATTCTGAACCAGGATCAGTCAATATGAGGGAGAAACTCTGTGTATTCTGGACCAGGATCAGTCAATATGGGGAGGTAGAAACCCTGTGTATTCTGGACCACTATCAGTCAATATTAGGGAGAAACCCTGTGTATTCTGAACCAGGATCAGTCAATATGAGGGAGAAACCCTGTGTATTCTGGACCAGGATCAGTCAATATGAGGGAGAACCCCTGTGTACTCTGGACCAGGATCAGTCAATATGAGGGAGAAACCCTGTGTTTTCTGGACCAGGATCAGTCAATATGGGGAGGGAGAAACCCTTTGTATTCTGAACCAGGATCAGTCAATATGAGGAGGGAGGATCCCTGTGTATTCTGAAACAGGATCAGTCAATATGAGGGAGAAACCCTGTGTATTCTGGACCAGGATGAGTCAATATGGGGAGGGAGAAACCCTGTGTATTCTGAACCAGGATCAGTCAATATGAGGGAGAAACCCTGTGTATTCTGGACAAGGATCAGTCAATATGGGGAGGTATAAACCCTGTGTATTCCGGACCAGGATCAGTCAATATGAGGGAGAAACCCTGTGTATTCTGAACCAGGATCAGTCAATTTGAGGGAGAAACCCTGTGTATTCTGGACCAGGACAGTCAATATGAGGGAGAACCCCTGTGTATTCTGGACCAGGATCAGTCAATATGAGGGAGAAAGCCTGTGTTTTCTGGACCAGGATCAGTCAATATGGGGAGGGAGAAACCCTGTGTATTCTGAACCAGGATCAGTCAATCTGAGGAGGGAGGATCCCTGTGTATTCTGAATCAGGATCAGGTATCAGTCAATATGGGAGGGAGAAACCCTGTGTATTCTGGACCAGGATCAGTCAATATGGGGATGGAGAAACCCTGTGTATTCTGCACCAGGATCAGGTATCAGTCAATATGGGAGGGAGAAACCCTGTGTATTCAGGACCAGGATCAGGTATCAGTCAATATGGGAGGGAGAAACCCTGTGTATTCTGAACCAGGATCAGGTATCAGTCAATATGGGAGGGAGAAACCCTGTGTATTCTGGATCAGGATCAGTCAATATGAGGGAGAACCCCTGTGTTTTCTGGACCAGGATCAGTCAATATGGGGAGGGAGAAACCCTGTGTATTCTGAACCAGGATCAGGTATCAGTCAATATGGGGAGGGAGAAACCCTGTGTATTCTGAACCAGGATCAGGTATCAGTCAATATGGGAGAGAGAAACCCTGTGTATTCTGAACCAGGATCAGGTATCAGTCAATATGGGAGGGAGAAACCCTGTGTATTCTGGATCAGGATCAGTCAATATGAGGGAGAAACCCTGTGTATTCTGGACCAGGATCAGTCAATATGGGGAGGGAGAAACCCTGTTTATTCTGAACCAGGATCAGTCAATATGGGGATGGAGAAACCCTGTGTATTCTGCACCAGGATCAGGTATCAGTCAATATGGGGAGGAAGAAACCCTGTGTATTCTGGACCAGGATCAGTCAATATGAGGGAGAAACCCTGTGCATTCTGAACCAGGATCAGACAATTTGAGGGAGAAACCCTGTATATTCTGGACCAGGATCAGTCAATATGAGGGAGAACCCCTGTGTATTCTGGACCAGGATCAGTCAATATGAGGGAGAAAGCCTGTGTTTTCTGGACCAGGATCAGTCAATATGGGGAGCGAGAAACCCTGTGTATTCTGAACCAGGATCAGTCAATATGAGGGAGAAACTCTGTGTATTCTGGACCAGGATCAGTCAATATGGGGAGGTAGAAACCCTGTGTATTCTGGACCACTATCAGTCAATATGAGGGAGAAACCCTGTGTATTCTGAACCAGGATCAGTCAATATGAGGGAGAAACCCTGTGTATTCTGGACCAGGATCAGTCAATATGAGGGAGAACCCCTGTGTACTCTGGACCAGGATCAGTCAATATGAGGGAGAAACCCTGTGTTTTCTGGACCAGGATCAGTCAATATGGGGAGGGAGAAACCCTTTGTATTCTGAACCAGGATCAGTCAATATGAGGAGGGAGGATCCCTGTGTATTCTGAACCAGGATCAGTCAATATGAGGGAGAAACCCTGTGTATTCTGGACCAGGATGAGTCAATATGGGGAGGGAGAAACCCTGTGTATTCTGAACCAGGATCAGTCAATATGAGGGAGAAACCCTGTGTATTCTGGACAAGGATCAGTCAATATGGGGAGGTATAAACCCTGTGTATTCCGGACCAGGATCAGTCAATATGAGGGAGAAACCCTGTGTATTCTGAACCAGGATCAGTCAATTGAGGGAGAAACCCTGTGTATTCTGGACCAGGATCAGTCAATATGAGGGAGAACCCCTGTGTATTCTGGACCAGGATCAGTCAATATGAGGGAGAAAGCCTGTGTTTTCTGGACCAGGATCAGTCAATATGGGGAGGGAGAAACCCTGTGTATTCTGAACCAGGATCAGTCAATCTGAGGAGGGAGGATCCCTGTGTATTCTGAACCAGGATCAGGTATCAGTCAATATGGGAGGGAGAAACCCTGTGTATTCTGGACCAGGATCAGTCAATATGGGGATGGAGAAACCCTGTGTATTCTGCACCAGGATCAGGTATCAGTCAATATAGGAGGGAGAAACCCTGTGTATTCAGGACCAGGATCAGGTATCAGTCAATATGGGAGGGAGAAACCCTGTGTATTCTGAACCAGGATCAGGTATCAGTCAATATGGGAGGGAGAAACCCTGTGTATTCTGGATCAGGATCAGTCAATATGAGGGAGAAACCCTGTGTATTCTGGACCAGGATCAGTCAATATGGGGAGGGAGAAACCCTGTGTATTCTGAACCAGGATCAGTCAATATGAGGAGGGAGAAACCCTGTGTATTCTGGACCAGGATCAGTCAATATGGGGAGGGAGAAACCCTGTGTATTCTGGACCAGGATCAGTCAATATGGGGAGGGAGAAACCCTGTGTATTCTGAACCAGGATCAGTCAATATGAGGGAGAAACCCTGTGTATTCTGGACCACGATCAGTCAATATGGGGAGGGAGAAACCCTGTGTATTCTGAACCAGGATCAGTCAATATGAGGGAGAAACTCTGTGTATTCTGGACCAGGATCAGTCAATATGGGGAGGTAGAAACACTGTGTATTCTGAACCAGGATCAGTCAATATGAGGAGGGAGGATCCCTGTGTATTCTGAACCAGGATCAGGTATCAGTCAATATGGGAGGGAGAAACCCTGTGTATTCTGGACCAGGATCAGTCAATATGGGGATGGAGAACCCCTGTGTATTCTGCACCATGATCAGGTATCAGTCAATATGGGAGGGAGAAACCCTGTGTATTCTGAACCAGGATCAGGTATCAGTCAATATGGGAGGGAGAAACCCTGTGTATTCTGGACCAGGATCAGTCAATATGGGGATGGAGAAACCCTGTGTATTCTGCACCAGGATCAGGTATCAGTCAATATGGGAGGGAGAAACCCTGTGTATTCTGGATCAGGATCAGTCAATATGAGGGAGAAACCCTGTGTATTCTGGACCAGGATCAGTCAATATGAGGAGGGAGAAACCCTTTCTATTCTGGACCAGGATCAGTCAATATGGGGAGGGAGAAACCCTGTGTATTCTGGACCAGGATCAGTCAATATGGGGAGGGAGAAACCCTGTGTATTCTGAACCAGGATCAGTCAATATGAGGGAGAATCCCTGTGTATTCTGGACCACGATCAGTCAATATGGGGAGGGAGAAACCCTGTGTATTCTGAACCAGGATCAGTCAATATGAGGGAGAAACTCTGTGTATTCTGGACCAGGATCAGTCAACATGGGGAGGTAGAAACCCTGTGTATTCTGGACCAGGATCAGTCAATATGAGGGAGAAACCCTGTGTATTCTGAACCAGGATCAGTCAATATGAGGGAGAAACCCTGTGTATTCTGGACCAGGATCAGTCAATATGAGGGAGAACCCCTGTGTACTCTGGACCAGGATCAGTCAATATGAGGGAGAAACCCTGTGTTTTCTGGACCAGGAACAGTCAATATGGGGAGGGAGAAACCCTTTGTATTCTGAACCAGGATAAGTCAATATGAGGAGGGAGGATCCCTGTGTATTCTGAACCAGGATCAGGTATCAGTCAATATGGGAGGGAGAAACCCTGTGTATTCTGGACCAGGATCAGTCAATATGGTGAGGGAGAAACCCTGTGTATTCTGGACCAGGATCAGTCAATATGGGGAGGGAGAAACCCTGTGTATTCTGAACCAGGATCAGTCAATATGAGGAGAAACCCTGTGTATTCTGGACCAGGATGAGTCAATATGGGGAGGGTGAAACCCTGTGTATTCTGGACCGGGATCAGTCAATATGGGGAGGTAGAAACCCTGTGTATTCTGGACCAGGATCAGTCAATATGAGGGAGAAACCCTGTGTATTCTGAACCAGGATCAGTCAATTTGAGGGAGAAACCCTGTGTATTCTGGACCAGGATGAGTCAATATGAGGGAGAACCCCTGTGTATTCTGGACCAGGATCAGTCAATATTAAGGTGAAAGCCTGTGTTTTCTGGACCAGGATCAGTCAATATGGGGAGGGAGAAACCCTGTGTATTCTGAACCAGGATCAGTCAATATGGGGATGGAGAAGCCCTGTGTATTCTGCACCAGGATCAGTCAATATGAGGAGGGAGAAACCCTGTGTATTCTGGACCAGGATCAGGTATCAGTCAATATGGGGAGGGAGAAACCCTGTGTATCCTGGACCAGGATCAGTCAATATGGAGAGTGAGAAACACAGTGTATTCTGGACCAGGATCAGTCAATATGAGGGAGAAACCCTGTGTTTTCTGGACCAGGATCAGTCAATATGGGGAGGGAGAAACCCTGTGTATTCTGAACCAGGATCAGGTATCAGTCAATATGGGAGGGAGAAACCCTGTGTATTCTGAACCAGGATCAGGTATCAGTCAATATGGGGAGGGAGAAACCCTGTGTATTCTGAACCAGGATCAGGTATCAGTCAATATGGGAGGGAGAAACCCTGTGTATTCTGAACCAGGATCAGGTATCAGTCAATATGGGAGGGAGAAACCCTGTGTATTCTGAACCAGGATCAGGTATCAGTCAATATGGGGAGGGAGAAACCCTGTGTATTCTGAACCAGGATCAGGTATCAGTCAATATGGGAGAGAGAAAACCTGTGTATTCTGAACCAAGATCAGGTATCAGTCAATATGGGAGGGAGAAACCCTGTGTATTCTGGATCAGGATCAGTCAATATGAGGGAGAAACCCTGTGTATTCTGGACCAGGATCAGTCAATATGGGGAGGGAGAAACCCTGTTTATTCTGAACCAGGATCAGTCAATATGAGGAGGGAGAAACCCTGTGTATTCTGGACCAGGATCAGTCAATATGGGGAGGGAGAAACCCTGTGTATTCTGGACCAGGATCAGTCAATATGGGGAGGGAGAAACCCTGTGTATTCTGAACCAGGATCAGTCAATATGAGGGAGAAACCCTGTGTATTCTGGACCACGATTTGTCAATATGGGGAGGGAGAAACCCTGTGTATTCTGAACCAGGATCAGTCAATATGAGGGAGAAACCCTGTGTATTCTGAACCAGGATCAGTCAATTTGAGGGAGAAACCCTGTGTATTCTGGACCAGGATCAGTCAATATGAGGGAGAAAGCCTGTGTTTCCTGGACCAGGATCAGTCAATATGGGGAGGGAGAAACCCTGTGTATTCTGAACCAGGATCAGTCAATATGAGGGAGAAACTCTGTGTATTCTGGACCAGGATCAGTCAATATGGGGAGGTAGAAACCCTGTGTATTCTGGACCAGGATCAGTCAATATGAGGGAGAAACCCTGTGTATTCTGAACCAGGATCAGTCAATATGAGGGAGAAACCATGTGTATTCTGGACCAGGATCAGTCAATATGAGGGAGAACCCCTGTGTACTCTGGACCAGGATCAGTCAATATGAGGGAGAAACCCTGTGTTTTCTGGACCAGGATCAGTCAATTTGGGGAGGGAGAAACCCTTTGTATTCTGAACCAGGATCAGTCAATATGATGAGGGAGGATCCCTGTGTATTCTGAACCAGGATCTGGTATTTTTTATTTATTTTATTTTTATTTTATTTTATTTTACCTTTATTTAACCAGGTAGGCAAGTTGAGAACAAGTTCTCATTTACAATTGCGACCTGGCCAAGATAAAGCAAAGCAGTTCGACAGATAAAACGACACAGAGTTACACATGGAGTAAAAACAAACATACAGTCAATAATGCAGTATAAACAAGTCTATATACAATGTGAGCAAATGAGGTGAGAAGGGAGGTAAAGGCAAAAAAAGGCCATGATGGCAAAGTAAATACAATATAGCAAGTAAAATACTGGAATGGTAGTTTTGCAATGGAAGAATGTGCAAAGTAGAAATAAAAAAATAATGGGGTGCAAAGGAGCAAAATAAATAAATAAATAAAAATTAAATACAGTTGGGAAAGAGGTAGTTGTTTGGGCTAAATTATAGGTGGGCTATGTACAGGTGCAGTAATCTGTGAGCTGCTCTGACAGTTGGTGCTTAAAGCTAGTGAGGGAGATAAGTGTTTCCAGTTTCAGAGATTTTTGTAGTTCGTTCCAGTCATTGGCAGCAGAGAACTGGAAGGAGAGGCGGCCAAAGAAAGAATTGGTTTTGGGGGTGACTAGAGAGATATACCTGCTGGAGCGTGTGCTACAGGTGGGAGATGCTATGGTGACCAGCGAGCTGAGATAAGGGGGGACTTTACCTAGCAGTGTCTTGTAGATGACATGGAGCCAGTGGGTTTGGCGACGAGTATGAAGCGAGGGCCAGCCAACGAGAGCGTACAGGTCGCAATGGTGGGTAGTATATGGGGCTTTGGTGATAAAACGGATTGCACTGTGATAGACTGCATCCAATTTGTTGAGTAGGGTATTGGAGGCTATTTTGTAAATGACATCGCCAAAGTCGAGGATTGGTAGGATGGTCAGTTTTACAAGGGTATGTTTGGCAGCATGAGTGAAGGATGCTTTGTTGCGAAATAGGAAGCCAATTCTAGATTTAACTTTGGATTGGAGATGTTTGATATGGGTCTGGAAGGAGAGTTTACAATCTAACCAGACACCTAAGTATTTGTAGTTGTCCACGTATTCTAAGTCAGAGCCGTCCAGAGTAGTGATGTTGGACAGGCGGGTAGGTGCAGGCAGCGATCGGTTGAAGAGCATGCATTTAGTTTTACTTGCATTCAAGAGCAATTGGAGGCCACGGAAGGAGAGTTGTATGGCATTGAAGCTTGCCTGGAGGGTTGTTAACACAGTGTCCAGAGAAGGGCCGGAAGTATACAGAATGGTGTCGTCTGCGTAGAGGTGGATCAGGGACTCACCAGCAGCAAGAGCGACCTCATTGATGTATACAGAGAAGAGAGTCGGTCCAAGAATTGAACCCTGTGGCACCCCCATAGAGACTGCCAGAGGTCCGGACAGCAGACCCTCCGATTTGACACACTGAACTCTATCAGAGAAGTAGTTGGTGAACCAGGCGAGGCAATCATTTGAGAAACCAAGGCTGTCGAGTCTGCCGATGAGGATATGGTGATTGACAGAGTCGAAAGCCTTGGCCAGATCAATGAATACGGCTGCACAGTAATGTTTCTTATCGATGGCGGTTAAGATATCGTTTAGGACCTTGAGCGTGGCTGAGGTGCACCCATGACCAGCTCTGAAACCAGATTGCATAGCAGAGAAGGTATGGTGAGATTCGAAATGGTCGGTAATCTGTTTGTTGACTTGGCTTTCGAAGACCTTAGAAAGGCACGGTAGGATAGATATAGGTCTGTAGCAGTTTGGGTCAAGAGTGTCCCCCCCTTTGAAGAGGGGGATGACCGCAGCTGCTTTCCAATCTTTGGGAATCTCAGACGACACGAAAGAGAGGTTGAACAGGCTAGTAATAGGGGTGGAAGGCATTTAAAAAAAATATCCAGGCATCCTCTACTGACGGGATGAGATCAATATCCTTCCAGGATACCCCGCCAGGTCGATTAGAAAGGCCTGCTCGCAGAAGTGTTTCAGGGAGCGTTTTACAGTGATGAGTGGCGGTCGTTTGACCGCTGACCCATTACGGATGCAGGCAATGAGGCAGTGATCGCTGAGATCTTGGTTGAAGACAGCAGAGGTGTATTTAGAGGGGAAGTTGGTTAGGATGATATCTATGAGGGTGCCCGTGTTTAAGGTTTTGGGGAGGTACCTGGTAGGTTCATTGATAATTTGTGTGAGATTGAGGGCATCAAGTTTAGATTGTAGGATGGCTGGGGTGTTAAGCATGTTCCAGTTTAGGTCGCCTAGCAGCACGAACTCTGAAGATAGATGGGGGGCAATCAGTTCACATATGGTGTCCAGAGCACAGCTGGGGGCAGAGGGTGGTCTATAGCAGGCGGCAACAGTGAGAGACTTGTTTTTAGAGAGGTGGATTTTTAAAAGTAGAAGTTCAAATTGTTTGGGTACAGACCTGGATAGTAGGATAGAACTCTGCAGGCTATCTTTGCAGTAGATTGCAACACCGCCCCCTTTGGCAGTTCTATCTTGTCTGAAAATGTTGTAGTTTGGAATTAAAATTTCTGAATTTTTGGTGGTCTTCCTAAGCCAGGATTCAGACACAGCTAGAACATCCGGGTTGGCAGAGTGTGCTAAAGCAGTGAATAGAACAAACTTAGGGAGGAGGCTTCTAATGTTAACATGCATGAAACCAAGGCTATTACGGTTACAGAAGTCGTCAAAAGAGAGCGCCTGGGGAATAGGAGTGGAGCTAGGCACTGCAGGGCCTGGATTCACCTCTACATCGCCAGAGGAACATAGGAGGAGTAGAATAAGGGTACGGCTAAAAGCTATGAGAATTGGTCGTCTAGAACGTCTGGAACATAGAGTAAAAGGAGGTTTCTGGGGGCGATAAAATAGCATCAAGGTATAATGTACAGACAAATGTATGGTAGGATGTGAATACAGTGGAGGTAAACCTAGGTATTGAGTGATGAAGAGAGAGATATTGTCTCTAGAAACATCGTTGAAACCAGGAGATGTATCAGTCAATATGGGAGGGAGAAACCCTGTGTATTCTGGACCAGGATCAGTCAATATGGGGGGGGAGAAACCCTGTGTATCCTGGACCAGGATCAGTCAATATGGAGAGTGAGAAACACAGTGTATTCTGGACCAGGATCAGTCAATATGAGGGAGAAACCCTGTGTATTCTGGACCAGGATCAGTCAATATGGGGAGTGAGAAACCCTGTGTATTCTGCACCAGGATCAGTCAATATGAGGAGGGAGAAACCCTGTGTATTCTGGACCAGGATCAGGTATCAGTCAATATGGGGAGGGAGAAACCCTGTGTATCCTGGACCAGGATCAGTCAATATGGAGAGTGAGAAACACAGTGTATTCTGGACCAGGATCAGTCAATATGAGGGAGAAACCCTGTGTATTCTGGACCAGGATCAGTCAATATGGGGAGTGAGAAACCCTGTGTATTCTGCACCAGGATCAGGTATCAGTCAATATGGAGATTGAGAAACCCTGTGTATTCTGGACCAGGATCAGGTATCAGTCAATATGGGAGGGAGAAACCCTGTGTATTCTGAACCAGGATCAGGTATCAGTCAATATGGGAGGGAGAAACCCTGTGTATTCTGGACCAGGATCAGTCAATATGGGGAGGGAGAAACCCTGTGTATTCTGAACCAGGATCAGTCAATATGGGAGGGAGAAACCCTTTGTATTCTGGACCAGGATCAGTCAATATGGGGAGGGAGAAACCCTGTGTATTCTGAACCAGGATCAGGTATCAGTCAATATGGGAGGGAGAAACCCTGTGTATTCTGAACCAGGATCAGTCAATATGGGGAGGGAGAAACCCTGTGTATTCTGCACCAGGATCAGGTATCAGTCAATATGGAGATTGAGAAACCCTGTGTATTCTGGACCAGGATCAGGTATCAGTCAATATTTGAGGGAGAAACCCTGTGTATTCTGGACCAGGATCAGTCAATATGGGGAGGGAGAAACCCTGTGTATTCTGAACCAGGATCAGTCAATATGAGGGAGAAACTCTGTCTATTCTGAACCAGGATCAGTCAATATGGGGAGGGAGAAACCCTGTGTATTCTGAACCAGGATCAGTCAATATGAGGGAGAAACTCTGTGTATTCTGGACCAGGATCAGTCAATATGGGGAGGTAGAAACCCGGTGTATTCTGGACCAGGATCAGTCAATATGAGGGAGAAACCCTGTGTATTCTGAACCAGGATCTGTCAATATGAGGGAGAAACCCTGTGTATTCTGGACCAGGATCAGTCAATATGAGGGAGAACCCCTGTGTATTCTGAACCAGGATCAGTCAATATGAGGGAGAAACCTTGTGTATTCTGGACCAGGATCAGTCAATATGGGGAGGGAGAAACCCTTTGTATTCTGAACCAGGATCAGTCAATATGAGGAGGGAGGATCCCTGTGTATTCTGAACCAGGATCAGGCATCAGTCAATATTGGAGGGAGAAACCCTGTGTATTCTGGACCAGGATCAGTCAATATGGGGAGGGAGAAACCCTGTGTATTCTGGACCAGGATCAGTCAATATGGGGAGGGAGAAACCCTGTGTATTCTGAACCAGGATCAGTCAATATGGGGAGGGAGAAACCCTGTGTATTCTGGACCAGGATGAGTCAATATGGGGAGGGAGAAACCCTGTGTATTCTGAACCAGGATCAGTCAATATGAGGGAGAAACTCTGTGTATTCTGGACCAGGATCAGTCAATATGGGGAGGGAGAAACCCTGTGTATTCTGGATCAGGATCAGTCAATATGAGGGAGAAACCCTGTGTATTCTGGACCAGGATCAGTCAATATGGGGAGGGAGAAACCCTGTGTATTCTGAACCAGGATCAGAAAATATGAGGAGGGAGAAACCCTGTGTATTCTGGACCACGATCAGTCAATATGGGGAGGGAGAAACCCTGTGTATTCTGAACCAGGATCAGTCAATATGAGGGAGAAACTCTGTGTATTCTGGACCAGGATCAGTCAATATGGGGAGGTAGAAACCCTGTGTATTCTGGACCAGGATCAGTCAATATGAGGGAGAAACCCTGTGCATTCTGAACCAGGATCAGTCAATATGAGGGAGAAACCCTGTGTATTCTGGACCAGGATCAGTCAATATGAGGGAGAACCCCTGTGTATTCTGGACCAGGATCAGTCAATATGAGGGAGAAACTCTGTGTTTTCTGGACCAGGATCAGTCAATATGGGGAGGGAGAAACCCTGTGTGTTCTGAACCAGTATCAGTCAATATGAGGAGGGAGGATCCCTGTGTATTCTGAACCAGGATCAGGTATCAGTCAATATGGGAGGGAGAAACCCTGTGTATTCTGGACCAGGATCAGTCAATATGGGGAGGGAGAAACCCTGTGTATTCTGGACCAGGATCAGTCAATATGAGGGAGAAACTCTGTGTATTCTGGACCAGGATCAGTCAATATGGGGAGGTAGAAACCCTGTGTATTCTGGACCAGGATCAGTCAATATGAGGGAGAAACCCTGTGTATTCTGAACCAGGATCAGTCAATTTGAGGGAGAACCCCTGTGTATTCTGGACCAGGATCAGTCAATATGAGGGAGAAAGCCTGTGTTTTCTGGACCAGGATCAGTCAATATGGGGAGGGAGAAACCCTGTGTATTCTGGACCAGGATCAGTCAATATGGGGAGGGAGAAACCCTGTGTATCCTGGACCAGGATCAGTCAATATGGAGAGTGAGAAACACAGTGTATTCTGGACCAGGATCAGTCAATATGAGGGAGAAACCCTGTGTTTTCTGGACCAGGATCAGTCAATATGGGGAGGGAGAAACCCTGTGTATTCTGGACCAGGATCAGGTATCAGTCAATATGGGGAGGGAGAAACCCTGTGTATCCTGGACCAGGATCAGTCAATATGGAGAGTGAGAAACACAGTGTATTCTGGACCAGGATCAGTCAATATGAGGGAGAAACCCTGTGTATTCTGGACCAGGATCAGTCAATATGGGGAGTGAGAAACCCTGTGTATTCTGCACCAGGATCAGGTATCAGTCAATATGGAGATTGAGAAACCCTGTGTATTCTGGACCAGGATCAGGTATCAGTCAATATGGGAGGGAGAAACCCTGTGTATTCTGAACCAGGATCAGGTATCAGTCAATATGGGAGGGAGAAACCCTGTGTATTCTGGACCAGGATCAGTCAATATGGGGAGGGAGAAACCCTGTGTATTCTGAACCAGGATCAGTCAATATGGGAGGGAGAAACCCTTTGTATTCTGGACCAGGATCAGTCAATATGGGGAGGGAGAAACCCTGTGTATTCTGAACCAGGATCAGGTATCAGTCAATATGGGAGGGAGAAACCCTGTGTATTCTGAACCAGGATCAGTCAATATGGGGAGGGAGAAACCCTGTGTATTCTGCACCAGGATCAGGTATCAGTCAATATGGAGATTGAGAAACCCTGTGTATTCTGGACCAGGATCAGGTATCAGTCAATATTTGAGGGAGAAACCCTGTGTATTCTGGACCAGGATCAGTCAATATGGGGAGGGAGAAACCCTGTGTATTCTGAACCAGGATCAGTCAATATGAGGGAGAAACTCTGTCTATTCTGAACCAGGATCAGTCAATATGGGGAGGGAGAAACCCTGTGTATTCTGAACCAGGATCAGTCAATATGAGGGAGAAACTCTGTGTATTCTGGACCAGGATCAGTCAATATGGGGAGGTAGAAACCCGGTGTATTCTGGACCAGGATCAGTCAATATGAGGGAGAAACCCTGTGTATTCTGAACCAGGATCAGTCAATATGAGGGAGAAACCCTGTGTATTCTGGACCAGGATCAGTCAATATGAGGGAGAACCCCTGTGTATTCTGAACCAGGATCAGTCAATATGAGGGAGAAACCTTGTGTATTCTGGACCAGGATCAGTCAATATGGGGAGGGAGAAACCCTTTGTATTCTGAACCAGGATCAGTCAATATGAGGAGGGAGGATCCCTGTGTATTCTGAACCAGGATCAGGTATCAGTCAATATCGGAGGGAGAAACCCTGTGTATTCTGGACCAGGATCAGTCAATATGGGGAGGGAGAAACCCTGTGTATTCTGGACCAGGATCAGTCAATATGGGGAGGGAGAAACCCTGTGTATTCTGAACCAGGATCAGTCAATATGGGGAGGGAGAAACCCTGTGTATTCTGGACCAGGATGAGTCAATATGGGGAGGGAGAAACCCTGTGTATTCTGAACCAGGATCAGTCAATATGAGGGAGAAACTCTGTGTATTCTGGACCAGGATCAGTCAATATGGGGAGGGAGAAACCCTGTGTATTCTGGATCAGGATCAGTCAATATGAGGGAGAAACCCTGTGTATTCTGGACCAGGATCAGTCAATATGGGGAGGGAGAAACCCTGTGTATTCTGAACCAGGATCAGAAAATATGAGGAGGGAGAAACCCTGTGTATTCTGGACCACGATCAGTCAATATGGGGAGGGAGAAACCCTGTGTATTCTGAACCAGGATCAGTCAATATGAGGGAGAAACTCTGTGTATTCTGGACCAGGATCAGTCAATATGGGGAGGTAGAAACCCTGTGTATTCTGGACCAGGATCAGTCAATATGAGGGAGAAACCCTGTGCATTCTGAACCAGGATCAGTCAATATGAGGGAGAAACCCTGTGTATTCTGGACCAGGATCAGTCAATATGAGGGAGAACCCCTGTGTATTCTGGACCAGGATCAGTCAATATGAGGGAGAAACTCTGTGTTTTCTGGACCAGGATCAGTCAATATGGGGAGGGAGAAACCCTGTGTGTTCTGAACCAGTATCAGTCAATATGAGGAGGGAGGATCCCTGTGTATTCTGAACCAGGATCAGGTATCAGTCAATATGGGAGGGAGAAACCCTGTGTATTCTGGACCAGGATCAGTCAATATGGGGAGGGAGAAACCCTGTGTATTCTGGACCAGGATCAGTCAATATGAGGGAGAAACTCTGTGTATTCTGGACCAGGATCAGTCAATATGGGGAGGTAGAAACCCTGTGTATTCTGGACCAGGATCAGTCAATATGAGGGAGAAACCCTGTGTATTCTGAACCAGGATCAGTCAATTTGAGGGAGAACCCCTGTGTATTCTGGACCAGGATCAGTCAATATGAGGGAGAAAGCCTGTGTTTTCTGGACCAGGATCAGTCAATATGGGGAGGGAGAAACCCTGTGTATTCTGGACCAGGATCAGTCAATATGGGGAGGGAGAAACCCTGTGTATCCTGGACCAGGATCAGTCAATATGGAGAGTGAGAAACACAGTGTATTCTGGACCAGGATCAGTCAATATGAGGGAGAAACCCTGTGTTTTCTGGACCAGGATCAGTCAATATGGGGAGGGAGAAACCCTGTGTATTCTGAACAAGGATCAGGTATCAGTCAATATGGGAGGGAGAAACCCTGTGTATTCTGGACCAGGATCAGTCAATATGGGGAGGGAGAAACCCTGTGTATTCTGCACCAGGATCAGGTATCAGTCAATATGGAGATTGAGAAACCCTGTGTATTCTGGACCAGGATCAGGTATCAGTCAATATGGGAGGGAGAAACCCTGTGTATTCTGGACCAGGATCAGTCAATATGGGGAGGTAGAAACCCGGTGTATTCTGGACCAGGATCAGTCAATATGAGGGAGAAACCCTGTGTATTCTGAACCAGGATCAGTCAATATGAGGGAGAAACCCTGTGTATTCTGGACCAGGATCAGTCAATATGAGGGAGAACCCCTGTGTATTCTGGACCAGGATCAGTCAATATGAGGGAGAAACCCTGTGTTTTCTGGACCAGGATCAGTCAATATCGGGAGGGAGAAACCCTTTGTATTCTGAACCAGGATCAGTCAATATGAGGAGGGAGGATCCCTGTGTATTCTGAACCAGGATCAGGTATCAGTCAATATCGGAGGGAGAAACCCTGTGTATTCTGGACCAGGATCAGTCAATATGGGGAGGGAGAAACCCTGTGTATTCTGGACCAGGATCAGTCAATATGGGGAGGGAGAAACCCTGTGTATTCTGAACCAGGATCAGTCAATATGGGGAGGGAGAAACCCTGTGTATTCTGGACCAGGATGAGTCAATATGGGGAGGGAGAAACCCTGTGTATTCTGAACCAGGATCAGTCAATATGAGGGAGAAACTCTGTGTATTCTGGACCAGGATCAGTCAATATGAGGGAGAAAGCCTGTGTTTTCTGGACCAGGATCAGTCAATATGGGGAGGGAGAAACCCTGTGTATTCTGAACCAGGATCAGTCAATATGAGGAGGGAGGTTCCCTGTGTATTCTGAACCAGGATCAGGTATCAGTCAATATGGGAGGGAGAAACCCTGTGTATTCTGGACCAGGATCAGTCAATATGGGGATGGAGAAACCCTGTGTATTCTGCACCAGGATCAGGTATCAGTCAATATGGGACGGAGAAACCCTGTGTATTCAGGACCATTATCAGGTATCAATCAATATGGGAGGGAGAAACCCTGTGTATTCTGGACCAGGATCTTTCAATATGGGGATGGAGAAACCCTGTGTATTCTGGACCAGGATCAGTCAATATGGGAGGGAGAAACCCTGTGTATTCTGGACCAGGATCAGTCAATATGGGGAGGGAGAAACCTTGTGTATTCTGAACCAGGATCAGGTATCAGTCAATATGGGAGGGAGAAACCCTGTGTATTCTGAACCAGGATCAGGTATCAGTCAATATGGTGAGGGAGAAACCCTGTGTATTCTGAACCAGGATCAGGTATCAGTCAATATGGGAGAGAGAAACCCTGTGTATTCTGAACCAGGATTAGGTATCAGTCCATATGGGGATTGAGAAACCCTGTGTATTCTGAACCAGGATCAGGTATCAGTCAATATGGGAGGGAGAAACCCTGTGTATTCTGAACCAGGATCAGGTATCAGTCAATATGGGAGAGAGAAACCCTGTGTATTCTGAACCAGGATCAGGTATCAGTCAATATGGGAGGGAGAAACCCTGTGTATTCTGAACCAGGATCAGTCAATATGAGGGAGAAACCCTATGTATTCTGGACCAGGATCAGTCAATATGGGGAGGGAGAAACCCTGTGTATTCTGAACCAGGTCAGTCAATATGAGGAGGGAGAAACCCTGTGTATTCTGGACCAGGATCAGTCAATATGGGGAGGGAGAAACCCTGTGTATTCTGGACCAGGATCAGTCAATATGGGGAGGGAGAAACCCTGTGTATTCTGAACCAGGATCAGTCAATATGAGGGAGAAACCCTGTATATTCTGGACCAGGATCAGTCAATATGGGGAGGGAGAAACCCTGTGTATTCTGAACCAGGATCAGTCAATATGAGGGAGAAACCCTGTGTATTCTGGACCAGGATCAGTCAATATGGGGAGGGAGAAACCCTGTGTATTCTGAACCAGGATCAGTCAATAAGAGGGAGAAACTCTGTGTATTCTGGACCAGGATCAGTCAATATGAGGGAGAACCCCTGTGTATTCTGGACCAGGATCAGTCAATATGAGGGAGAAGCCCTGTGTTTTCTGGACCAGGATCAGTCAATATGGGGAGGGAGAAACCCTGTGTATTCTGAACCAGGATCAGTCAATATAGGGAGGGAGAAACCCTGTGTATTCTGGACCAGGATCAGTAAATATGGGAGGGAGAAACCCTGTGTATTCTGGACCAGGATCAGTCAATATGGGGAGGGAGAAACCCTGTGTATTCTGAACCAGGATCAGGTATCAGTCAATATGGGAGGGAGAAACCCTGTGTATTCTGAACCAGGATCAGGTATCAGTCAATATGGGGAGGGAGAAACCCTGTGTATTCTGAACCAGGATCAGGTATCAGTCAATATGGGAGGGAGAAACCCTGTGTATTCTGAACCAGGATCAGGTATCAGTCAATATGGGGAGGGAGAAACCCTGTGTATTCTGAACCAGGATCAGGTATCAGTCAATATGGGAGAGAGAAACCCTGTGTATTCTGAACCAGGATCAGGTATCAGTCAATATGGGAGGGAGAAACCCTGTGTATTCTGAACCAGGATCAGTCAATATGAGGGAGAAACCCTATGTATTCTGGACCAGGATCAGTCAATATGGGGAGGGAGAAACCCTGTGTATTCTGAACCAGGTCAGTCAATATGAGGAGGGAGAAACCCTGTGTATTCTGGACCAGGATCAGTCAATATGGGGAGGGAGAAACCCTGTGTATTCTGGACCAGGATCAGTCAATATGGGGAGGGAGAAACCCTGTGTATTCTGAACCAGGATCAGTCAATATGAGGGAGAAACCCTGTATATTCTGGACCAGGATCAGTCAATATGGGGAGGGAGAAACCCTGTGTATTCTGAACCAGGATCAGTCAATATGAGGGAGAAACCCTGTGTATTCTGGACCAGGATCAGTCAATATGGGGAGGGAGAAACCCTGTGTATTCTGAACCAGGATCAGTCAATAAGAGGGAGAAACTCTGTGTATTCTGGACCAGGATCAGTCAATATGAGGGAGAACCCCTGTGTATTCTGGACCAGGATCAGTCAATATGAGGGAGAAGCCCTGTGTATTCTGGACCAGGATCAGTAAATATGGGAGGGAGAAACCCTGTGTATTCTGGACCAGGATCAGTCAATATGGGGAGGGAGAAACCCTGTGTATTCTGAACCAGGATCAGGTATCAGTCAATATGGGAGGGAGAAACCCTGTGTATTCTGAACCAGGATCAGGTATCAGTCAATATGGGGAGGGAGAAACCCTGTGTATTCTGAACCAGGATCAGGTATCAGTCAATATGGGAGGGAGAAACCCTGTGTATTCTGGACCAGGATCAGTCAATATGAGGAGTGAGAAACCCTGTGTATTCTGGACCAGGATCAGTCAATATGGGGATGGAGAAACCCTGTGTATTCTGCACCAGGATCAGGTATCAGTCAATATGGGACGGAGAAACCCTGTGTATTCAGGACCATTATCAGGTATCAATCAATATGGGAGGGAGAAACCCTGTGTATTCTGGACCAGGATCTTTCAATATGGGGATGGAGAAACCCTGTGTATTCTGGACCAGGATCAGTCAATATGGGAGGGAGAAACCCTGTGTATTCTGGACCAGGATCAGTCAATATGGGGAGGGAGAAACCTTGTGTATTCTGAACCAGGATCAGGTATCAGTCAATATGGGAGGGAGAAACCCTGTGTATTCTGAACCAGGATCAGGTATCAGTCAATATGGTGAGGGAGAAACCCTGTGTATTCTGAACCAGGATCAGGTATCAGTCAATATGGGAGAGAGAAACCCTGTGTATTCTGAACCAGGATTAGGTATCAGTCCATATGGGGATTGAGAAACCCTGTGTATTCTGAACCAGGATCAGGTATCAGTCAATATGGGAGGGAGAAACCCTGTGTATTCTGAACCAGGATCAGGTATCAGTCAATATGGGAGAGAGAAACCCTGTGTATTCTGAACCAGGATCAGGTATCAGTCAATATGGGAGGGAGAAACCCTGTGTATTCTGAACCAGGATCAGTCAATATGAGGGAGAAACCCTATGTATTCTGGACCAGGATCAGTCAATATGGGGAGGGAGAAACCCTGTGTATTCTGAACCAGGTCAGTCAATATGAGGAGGGAGAAACCCTGTGTATTCTGGACCAGGATCAGTCAATATGGGGAGGGAGAAACCCTGTGTATTCTGGACCAGGATCAGTCAATATGGGGAGGGAGAAACCCTGTGTATTCTGAACCAGGATCAGTCAATATGAGGGAGAAACCCTGTATATTCTGGACCAGGATCAGTCAATATGGGGAGGGAGAAACCCTGTGTATTCTGAACCAGGATCAGTCAATATGAGGGAGAAACCCTGTGTATTCTGGACCAGGATCAGTCAATATGGGGAGGGAGAAACCCTGTGTATTCTGAACCAGGATCAGTCAATAAGAGGGAGAAACTCTGTGTATTCTGGACCAGGATCAGTCAATATGAGGGAGAACCCCTGTGTATTCTGGACCAGGATCAGTCAATATGAGGGAGAAGCCCTGTGTTTTCTGGACCAGGATCAGTCAATATGGGGAGGGAGAAACCCTGTGTATTCTGAACCAGGATCAGTCAATATAGGGAGGGAGAAACCCTGTGTATTCTGGACCAGGATCAGTAAATATGGGAGGGAGAAACCCTGTGTATTCTGGACCAGGATCAGTCAATATGGGGAGGGAGAAACCCTGTGTATTCTGAACCAGGATCAGGTATCAGTCAATATGGGAGGGAGAAACCCTGTGTATTCTGAACCAGGATCAGGTATCAGTCAATATGGGGAGGGAGAAACCCTGTGTATTCTGAACCAGGATCAGGTATCAGTCAATATGGGAGGGAGAAACCCTGTGTATTCTGAACCAGGATCAGGTATCAGTCAATATGGGGAGGGAGAAACCCTGTGTATTCTGAACCAGGATCAGGTATCAGTCAATATGGGAGAGAGAAACCCTGTGTATTCTGAACCAGGATCAGGTATCAGTCAATATGGGAGGGAGAAACCCTGTGTATTCTGAACCAGGATCAGTCAATATGAGGGAGAAACCCTATGTATTCTGGACCAGGATCAGTCAATATGGGGAGGGAGAAACCCTGTGTATTCTGAACCAGGTCAGTCAATATGAGGAGGGAGAAACCCTGTGTATTCTGGACCAGGATCAGTCAATATGGGGAGGGAGAAACCCTGTGTATTCTGGACCAGGATCAGTCAATATGGGGAGGGAGAAACCCTGTGTATTCTGAACCAGGATCAGTCAATATGAGGGAGAAACCCTGTATATTCTGGACCAGGATCAGTCAATATGGGGAGGGAGAAACCCTGTGTATTCTGAACCAGGATCAGTCAATATGAGGGAGAAACCCTGTGTATTCTGGACCAGGATCAGTCAATATGGGGAGGGAGAAACCCTGTGTATTCTGAACCAGGATCAGTCAATAAGAGGGAGAAACTCTGTGTATTCTGGACCAGGATCAGTCAATATGAGGGAGAACCCCTGTGTATTCTGGACCAGGATCAGTCAATATGAGGGAGAAGCCCTGTGTTTTCTGGACCAGGATCAGTCAATATGGGGAGGGAGAAACCCTGTGTATTCTGAACCAGGATCAGTCAATATAGGGAGGGAGAAACCCTGTGTATTCTGGACCAGGATCAGTAAATATGGGAGGGAGAAACCCTGTGTATTCTGGACCAGGATCAGTCAATATGGGGAGGGAGAAACCCTGTGTATTCTGAACCAGGATCAGGTATCAGTCAATATGGGAGGGAGAAACCCTGTGTATTCTGAACCAGGATCAGGTATCAGTCAATATGGGGAGGGAGAAACCCTGTGTATTCTGAACCAGGATCAGGTATCAGTCAATATGGGAGGGAGAAACCCTGTGTATTCTGGACCAGGATCAGTCAATATGAGGAGTGAGAAACCCTGTGTATTCTGGACCAGGATCAGTCAATATGGGGAGGGAGAAACCCTGTGTATTCTGAACCAGGATCAGTCAATATGAGGGAGAAACCCTGTGTGTTCTGAACCATTATCAGTCAATATTGGGAGGTAGAAACCCTGTGTATTCTGAACCAGGACCAGGATCAGTCAATATGGGGAGGGAGAAACCCTGTGTATTCTGGACCAGGATCAGGAATCAGTCAATATGGGGAGGGAGAAACCCTGTGTATTCTGAACCAGGTTCAGATGTCAGTATATGAGAAGGGAGAAACAGGTTACTATGGTAACCCCATTACCAGCAGACAGGAAGCAGTATTCGTATCGACTGGGAATGACAATGAATGGTGCACATTGTTATATAACCAGCACACTTCTTCTATGGTTTTATGTAAAGTCTTGTTTATTGTACATGGAGCTGTTACTACAATTGAAAGTTCTCAAAACACTTAGTTTAGAATATCTACATAAATTCAACAATTGCATTCTTCTCATATTACTCTGTAGACTACTGACCTAGTCAAAGCTTCCTCTGGCATCTCACCATACATCTGCCTGTAGTTATTGAACTGAATCTACAGGAGGTTTGTTTGTTGTGAATGAGTGGAGAGGAAACAGCTGCAGGCAAGGTTCTGACAGATGGGTGTGTCTTGGTGGTGGCAAGGATATCAAACCACACCCCCAAGCAAACTCACGTTTGGCTTCTGTCATGGCCACCAGTATTTCTTCCAGCTGCTTCGTTAGTTTATTATCTAGCTGCATTGTATCCAGATCTCCAGGGCCGGCAGTAGCCTTTTGGGGGCCCCACTACCTCACTGCAAAATATTTTAGTGCCTCCCCTCCTGACGTTGGAGAGAAAAAAACATCTGTTTTAAAGTTTATTTCCTGCAATTCTGTGAACTGTCTTGTGCAAGTTTTAAATTTCCATAATACCTGTTATGTACCTGGTGTCAGCTAGAGATGACGTGCAGGAACATGCGGGTATTTGTAGTTTTTCACGATCTCTACTTTGATGCTAATTAGTGTTTTCAAATCTGAGAGTAAATAGAGCCAAATATATTGATAAAAGTCATCTTGTCCAAGAGAGATTTACAGGTTAATAACATGTCACGCCATGAAACACAGACCTTATTTTAAGTGTTTCTAACAATCCCCAATGGGAAGAATGAATGGTGGAAAATAGACTGGAACCATTTCCCTGTTTCACCGCTAGGTTGTATGGGTATTATCACACCTCCATTGTGGGGCTCTATACACAGCACATACAGCTGAAGTCGGACGTTTACATACACTCAGGTTGGAGTCAATAAAAACTATTTTTCAACCACTCCACAAATTTCTTCTTAACAATCTATAGTTTTGGTAAGTCGGTTAGGACATCTACTTTGTGCATGACAAGTAATTTGTCCTATTGTTTCCAAACAGATTATTTCACTTATAATTCACTGTATCACAAATCCAGTGGATCAGAAGTTTACATACACTAAGTTGACTGTGCCTTTAAACAGCTTGGAAAATTCCAGAAAATGATGTCATGGCTTTAAAAGCTTCTGATAGGCATCAGAGTGTGGAGTGTCCATCACAAAGCCCTGAGCTGGAGTGGAGTGTCCATCACAAAGCCCTGAGCTGGAGTGGAGTGTCCATCACAAAGCCCTGATCTGGAGTGGAGTGTCCATCACAAAGCCCTGACCTGGAGTAGAGTGTCCATCACAAATCCCTGACCTGGAGTGGAGTGTCCATCAAAAAGCCCTGACCTGGAGTGGAGTGTCCATCAAAAAGCCCTGACCTGGAGTGGAGTGTCCATCAAAAAGCCCTGACCTCAATCCTATAGAACATTTGTGGGCAGAGCTGAAAGTCTACAAGCAAGGAGGCCTTGCAAACCTGACTCGGTTACACAAGCTCTGTCAGGAGGAATGGGCCACAATTCACCCAATTTATTGTGGGAAGCTTGTGGAAGGCTACCCAAAACGTTTGACCCAAGTTAAACAATTTAAAGGCAATGCTACCAAATACTAATTGAGTGTATGTAAAGTTCTGACCCACATTCTCTCTACTATTATTCTGACATTTCATGTTCTTAAAATAAAGTGATTTTTACTAGGATTAAATGTCAGGAATTGTGAAAAACTAAGTTTAGATGTATTTGGCTAAGGTGTATGTAAACTTAGTTTTAGTAATGTACTGAGCTGATGGAGGAATTTAGTAACGTACTGGAGGATGAAAGACGACACCTGGGCTGTTTTATGCGGCAGATTTAAATGATTGACATGAAAGAGGAGAGGGACACAAATCAGATGAAGGCTGCTGGGAAAAACTTCAAAGCGAAAGCCAAAAATAATGCAGCAGATGAGAGGCGGAAGATATTTCAGACCAGAGTCTCTCTCTCAGGACATATGTGATGATACCAGAACAGTTAACCCTATGATGATGACGGACAACTAGTCCCACCAATATTTAGTAAGCATAAATAACTGGTTAACATCAATGACTACAATGCATGTCAAAACTACCCAGTGGTGTAAAGTACTTAAGTTAAAATACATTAAAGTACTACTTAAGTCAGTTTTTTGGGGTATCTGTACTTTACTATTTATATATTGGACAACTTTTATTTTTACTTCACTACATTCCTAAAGAAAAGACTTAAACAACGTTTTACTCCATACATTTTCTTGAATACTTAGCAGGACAGGAACCTGGTCCAATTCTGGCACTTATCGAGAGAACATCCCCTGGTCATCCCCACTGCATCTGATCTGGCAGACTCACTAAACACAAATGTTCCATTTGTAAATGATGTCTGAGTGTTGGAGTGTGACACTGGCAAACTGTCAATGTAATAAAACCGTGCCATCTGGATTTCTTAATGTAAGGAATATTAAATCATTCATACTTTTACTTTTGATACTTAAGAACATTTAAAACCAAATACTTTTGACTTTTTACTCAAGTAATATTTTACCGGCTGACTTTTACTTGAGTTATTTTCTATTAAGATATCATTACTTTTACATCAGTGTGAAATGACTTTTTCCACCACTGAAACGAACGCTAATAGTATTTCACTAGAATGTTACTGTTCTCAGTCCCATTACAGCATGTTGCATAACGTCATCATTCTACCAAGGTGTATCACAAGCTCTAATTCAATTACAAAATGGGAAGGAGTTGATTCTCTTCAGTTGAGCTGACACCCTGTTGTCGTGGAGAAACAGCAATGCCTGGATCTTGAACTAGCCGGGCCAATCGAACGCCCCCCCCCCCAGAACCCGAGACGAAAACAGCTCATATTGATGTTTTGGCGCAGGAGGGAGAGAAAAATATTCCGCAGACTGAGATTCTGAGTTTACAAAAAAGAGCTACTGCGAATTCAGAAACAGGAACGCCTTCAGGAAAACAAATGTGGAAAGAATGCTAATCTTATTTATTAAAACAATGCTTTCCCAAGCAATGTGGTGCCCCCGCTCATGTTCTGGTGCTTCCAGTTCCCCCCTTTATGATAGAGAATAACAATGACTTAATAATGCATTTTAATACAGATAGTCATATTAAGAATTGCACGTCAGTCAAAATATAATATTGCTTTTTACATGTTACACTATACACACACGTTAGGCTGCAAAAATGGTTCTCAATCAAGGTTCTCCTCATCGCATTCACATCAACAGCATGTTGCACCTGGCCATCTTCTCCATTCTCCTCATCCTCCTCAGGTAGCTTGTCTCCTTGTCTCTTGCTAAAGTTATACAGAACTTCCACTGCAATAGTGATTGTCAGTGTAGTGTCCATCTTCATGCAGAGCACCACCTGTAGGGGAGGGAATCTTTTCTTCCATACTACAAAAACTCTCTCTATGAGATCTCGTCACGATATGAGAGGTGGCGTGTTCTCTCTCTATGAGATCTCTTGTCAGAATATGAGAGGTGGTGTGTTCTCTCTCTATGAGATCTATTGTCAGGATTTGGGAGGTGGTGTGTTCTCTCTCTATGAGATCTCTTGTCAGGATATGAGAGGTGGTGCATTCTCTCTATGAGATCTCTTGTCAGGATATGAGAGGTGGTGCATTCTCTCTATGAGATCTCTTGTCAGGATGAGAGGTGGTGCGTTCTCTCTCTATGAGATCTCTTGTCAGGATATGAGAGGTGGTGCGTTCTCTCTCTATGAGATCTCTTGTCAGGATATGAGAGGTGGTGTGTTCTCTCTCTATGAGATCTCTTGTCAGGATATGAGGTGGTGGATTGTCTCTCTTCAGGTGTCTGGGGGTTTAAAAGGGGAGTCATAAGGTTCCCATGACAAGAATATCCATTGTTACGTAGTAGGGGGCCTTCATATGCTCCCCTTTCCAGCATTGCACACAGACGCCTATTGTCAAAGTATCTGCTGTCATGGGTGGATCCTGGCCGTCTTGCTAGGATGTTGGTGAGCTGACCTTTGACATCACAGACAGCCTGCACGTTGACGGAGCAGTAGGATGTTGGTGAGCTGACCTTTGACATCACAGACAGCCTGCACGTCGATGGAGCAGTAGGATGTTGGTGAGCTGACCTTTGACATCACAGACAGCCTGCACGTTGACGGAGCAGTAACCTTTCTGATTTCAGAATAGTTCTCCATTCCCACCACCAGGGTTCAGAATAGAAATGTGTGTCCAGTCTATTGCCCATAGTACACCTGGGAATCTAGCTTTCCTGTAAAAATCCAGCTGCTGTTTCCTCTGTAGGACTGAACCTGATGTACTCGTTCTTCAGGCCGGCAAAAGCACTGGACACTCTGGCTACAATCCTGTAGACGGTTGACTTGTGGAGTCCAGAAAGGTCCACATCCATCCACCATCTGGAAACATCCAGTTACATAGAACCGTAGAGTCATCAGGAGCTGAAGTAGTAGGGGTACATCCTCGTTACCGTCGTTCCCACGCTTGGTCCAACCTTTCTTTCCAGTTGCATTACAGATTCCTTGGAGAAGCGGCATCTCCTTGAAAACTCATCATTATCATAAAAAAACTCAACAGGATACAACCCGTCTCGTAATGTTCTCTGAGGAACTCTGTCGTTCTGGTCTCTCCACAGTCGATATCCTGTCATTTTATCAGTTCAACCACATCAAATGGCAGTTCAGAATCTCCAATCTAAGTTTATATTCAAGCTTAAAATGACTCTAGGTTTAAAGTGAAAACTAAAACGTATGATTAGAGGAAGGATTCATTTAAAAATAGATTTAAAGTTTTGTGCAACAAGATGAAGATGAAACTGGGTTAAATGAAGGCTTAAGAGTTCCTCCATGTTGGTGCAACCCACCCTGTATATTGGCTTTTCCTAGATTTAGGCAGATCCCTGTATTTGGCATGACAATGAGTGAAAGGTAGTTGCATTACGGCACCAACAAACTGGCCCTCAGGTTAGCTATATTAGAGGTGATATCACTCAGGTCAGCTGTATTGGAGATGATATCACTCAGGTCAGCTGTATTAGAGGTGATCTCACTCAGGTCAGCTGTATTAGAGGTGATCTCACTCAGGTCAGCTGTATTAGAGGTGATATCACTCAGGTCAGCTGTATTAGAGGTGATCTCACTCAGGTCAGCTGTATTAGAGGTGATATCACTCAGGTCAGCTGTATTAGAGGTGATATCACTCAGGTCAGCTGTATTAGAGGTGATCTCACTCAGGTCAGCTGTATTAGAGGTGATATCACTCAGGTCGGCTGTATTAGAGGTGATATCACTCAGGTCGGCTGTATTAGAGGTGATATCACTCAGGTCAGCTGTATTAGAGATGATCTCACTCAGGTCAGCTGTATTAGAGGTGATATCACTCAGGTCAGCTGTATTAGAGGTGATATCACTCAGGTCAGCTGTATTGGAGGTGATATCACTCAGGTCAGCTGTATTGGAGATGATATCACTCAGGTCAGCTGTATTAGAGGTGATATCACTCAGGTCAGCTGTATTAGAGGTGATATCACTCAGGTCAGCTGTATTAGAGGTGATATCACTCAGGTCAGCTGTATTAGAGGTGATCTCACTCAGGTCAGCTGTATTAGAAGTGATCTCACTCAGGTCAGCTGTATTAGAGATGATATCACTCAGGTCAGCTGTATTAGAGGTGATATCACTCAGGTCAGCTGTATTAGAGGTGATATCACTCAGGTCAGCTGTATTAGAGGTGATATCACTCAGGTCAGCTGTATTGGAGGTGATATCACTCAGGTCAGCTGTATTGGAGATGATATCACTCAGGTCAGCTGTATTAGAGGTGATATCACTCAGGTCAGCTGTATTAGAGGTGATATCACTCAGGTCAGCTGTATTAGAGGTGATCTCACTCAGGTCAGCTGTATTAGAAGTGATCTCACTCAGGTCAGCTGTATTAGAGGTGATATCACTCAGGTCAGCTGTATTAGAGGTGATATCACTCAGGTTAGCTGTATTAGAGTTGCCCATCAATTGCATTAACACCATCAATACACCTCCTGTAAGCAATTCAGGCCATCTATAGACCATAACTGTAGATAGATGGAGAGACACTCCCTTGCCTATGGTCATTGTCCAGGACAGAGTGTGTTAACCTGAATGTCTGACATTAAAACATCTGGAATGTACACGCTTTATGATCAGTCGTGTTTGACAACAACAGACTTTGGGGTGAAATCTGGCCAAAGCGAGAGTTGGGTAAAACAGGTCACCAAGCTTTCAGTTAATGGATCAACATACTTGGCAACAGAAAGTTAAAATTATGAACAGGTCTATGTCCCCAATGGAACCCTATTCCCTTTGTAGTGCACTACTTTAGACCAGGACCCAATGGAAGCCTATTCCCTTTGTAGTGCACTACTTTAGACCAGGACCAATTTGGGACACAGCCCAGGTCTTGGCAGACTAACGACTTGGTTGGCCCCCTTTGGTCTGGCTCAACAACAGAATACAGACAGTAACAAATATCTAAGTCGTGTGGTCACAATGAAGGCCCAAAAGACCTGGGTAAAAGCTGTTCAGCCGTTTAGTCAGACCCTTCTTCCTATTGTGATGGTAATGTGTTTATAATGATAGTTAAGAAGTTTAGTCAGAGAGAGGGGGGATACAGAGAGCTTCTGCAGGTAAGTCCTTCACATCATCATACATTAAAGTCTTTAAATAGTTCATGTGGTATCAACACTAACAAAATAGAAAACAAATAACTAACAACCAATAAGAGTCTTGCAATGAATCTGCCCTCTGTTCCGACCCGTCTCCATGGCAACACCCTGGTCAATTATAGTAGGTCCAATTGTCCATCTCCTGGCCACCCACCTCCCTGGCCCCAGCCTGCCCTCGTCTCCCCACCCATCTCCTGGCCACCCCTGGGCTGGGCTCCACACTGCAGCCCCCTCTCCTCTGGTCTCTAGCCCCAGTCCTCTCCTCCTGTCTCCAGCTCCTCTTCTGCTAGCTCCAGCCCTTCTCCTCCTTTCTCCTCTCCTCCTGTCTCCAGCCCCTCTCCTCTCCTCCTGTCTCCAGCCCCAGCCCCTCTGCTCCTGTCTCCAGCCCCTCTGCTCCTGTCTCCAGCCCCTCTGCTCCTGTCTCCAGCCCCTCTGCTCCTGTCTCCAGCCCCTCTGCTCCTGTCTCCAGCCCCTCTGCTCCTGTCTCCAGCCCCTCTGCTCCTGTCTCCAGCCCCTCTCCTCCTGTCTCCAGCCCCTCTCCTCCTGTCTCCAGCCCCTCTCCTCCTGTCTCCAGCCCCTCTCCTCCTGTCTCCAGCCCCTCTCCTCCTGTCTCCAGCCCCTCTCCTCCTGTCTCCAGCCCCTCTCCTCACACCACTGAGTGATCATTGTTTTGTTTCCCTCCACTCAGCACGGTGTGATTGATGGAGGACGCTGAGCGGTCGGAGCCCTCGGCTGCCGTCCCGTTAACGTTCTCCTGGCGCTGACAGCACAGGATCTGCTTGAAGGTGGCGCTCATCTCCTTGTCCCGGTAGCTGTAGATGATGGGGTTCATGGCGGAGTTAAACTCAGCCAGAAGCAGGAAGAACTTCTCAAAGTCCAGGACGTTACAGTTGGCACAGAACACATCGAGGAGGATGAGAACCAGGCCTGGCGTCCAGCAGACGATGAACGCACCTGGAGGAGAAGAGAAAAGTGAGAAAGTAAGACTATTCAGTTAGAGAATGGGACTGTTCAGTGTGGCCAGAAATTAGTCTGAACCTACGATTGTTGATTTCTATATAGAAAAGACATTTGAAACACAGCCATATATTCTGGTATTGTATATTTTGACAGCAGCCCTTTTGATTTGAATGAAACACGTTTTTCCATTGTAGAAGTGGTCAGGAAGTGATTTTTGGACCTGAATGGCAAAACATTCAGGAGATGTGCTCAAAGTTGACCTCTTCTACATACCTTACCATGAAACATTCGTCTTCAATATCAACGACTGAAATGGATATATCTTTTTAAAAGTTTACAAGCAGCAATTGTCAAACTGTTTTATAATTTCTTGAGAAAATTTGAACTTTTAAGGTTAAGAAATTAAATGTATCTAAATGTTGTGTTGCATATATGCTGTAGCTTGGACCTTATTTTACATCAGATGTGTTTGTGTTGTGCCATCAGTTGATACACAACGTGCACTTGAATATAAGGGGGGTCATATTTTGGCTGACACAGTTACTAAAATTAACTTACAAACGGTACCACAAAAAATAGTTGAAGGTCAATAGAGAGAATGTTGACTTGAATGGGAATGGAATATATTTTGTTTTAAATTATACTGTCAATACTCCATAGGAAACCTATTGAAATATAGATACTGTTTATTCTAACAATGTGCCCTCTAAACGGGGCTCTTGGAGACGCAAGCGATCCACCCCATTAGTTTGTGGTGTATTAGATCCACGCTGTTTCTATGATAGAATCAACAACATTATATCAGCCCCATTTGAATGCAACAAACCAAAACAAATGTAACTTTGCTAGATTGAGTATGATTTTGTTGCTGGCAGAGCCAGAGCGCAACGGTCTTTCAATCATCCGCAAAGTGAAAACGCTTTTCAGATCAGTTAAGATTCAGAGCCGCGCGTGTGCATATTTGTTGATATTCTTTGCTAATTAGCAAGTTAATAGCCCAATTATAGATGGGGAGTTACTGTTTCCTACAAGAGCACAAAAACCACTACTGTAGGCCTGAACACCTCATGTAGACTACTGTAGACCTGAACACCTCATATAGACTACTGTAGGCCTGAACACCTCATACAGACTACTGTAGGCCTAAAAACCTCATACAGACTACTGTAGGCCTGAACACATCATGTAGACTACTGTAGACCTAAACACCTCATATAGACTACTGTAGACCTGTATTTAACACCACATAGACTACTGTAGACCTGAACACCTCATATAGACTACTGTAGACCTGAGCACCTCATGTAGACTACTGTAGGCCTGAACACCTCATATAGACTACTGTAGACCTGAGCACCTCACAGACTACTGTAGGCCTGAACACCTCATACAGACTACTGTAGGCCCGAACACCTCATATAGACTACTGTAGACCCGAACACCTCATATAGACTACTGTAGGCCTGAACACCTCATATAGACTACTGTAGACCTGTATTTAACACCACATATAGACTACTGTAGACCTGAACACCTCATATAGACTACTGTAGACCTGAACACCTCATATAGACTACTGTAGACCCGAACACCTCATATAGACTACTGTAGGCCTGAACACCTCATATAGACTACTGTAGACCTGTATTTAACACCACATATAGACTACTGTAGACCTGAACACCTCATACAGACTACTGTAGGCCTGAACACCTCATATAGACTACTGTAGACCTGAACACCTAAGACTACTGTAGACCTTCACTGAACACCTCATATAGACTACTGTAGACCTGAACACCTCATATAGACTACTGTAGACCTGAACAACTCATGCAGACTACATGAGACCTTCACTGAACACCTCTTATACACTACTGTAGCCCTGAACACCTCATATAGACTACTGTAGACCTGACCACCTCATATAGACTACTGTAGACCTGAACACCTCATGCAGACTACTGTAGACCTTCACTGAACACCTCTTATAGAATACTGTAGACCTGAACACCTCATATAGACTACTGTAGACCTGACCACCTCATGCAGACTACTGTAGACCTTCACTGAACACCTCATATAGGCTACTGTAGGCCTTCACTGAACACCTCATATAGACTACTGTAGACCTGACCACCTCATATAGACTACTGTAGACCTGAACACCTCATGCAGACTACTGTAGACCTTCACTGAACACCTCTTATAGAATACTGTAGACCTGAACACCTCATATAGACTACTGTAGACCTGACCACCTCATGCAGACTACTGTAGACCTTCACTGAACACCTCATATAGGCTACTGTAGGCCTTCACTGAACACCTCATATAGACTACTGTAGACCTGACCACCTCATATAGACTACTGTAGACCTGAACACCTCATGCAGACTACTGTAGACCTTCACTGAACACCTCTTATAGAATACTGTAGACCTGAACACCTCATATAGACTACTGTAGACCTGACCACCTCATGCAGACTACTGTAGACCTTCACTGAACACCTCATATAGGCTACTGTAGGCCTTCACTGAACACCTCATATAGACTACTGTAGACCTGACCACCTCATATAGACTACTGTAGACCTGAACACCTCATGCAGACTACTGTAGACCTTCACTGAACACCTCTTATAGAATACTGTAGACCTGAACACCTCTTATAGAATACTGTAGACCTGAACACCTCATATAGACTACTGTAGACCTGAACACCTCATATAGACTACTGTAGACCTGAACACCTCATATAGTCTACTGTAGGCCTGAACACCTCATATAGACTACTGTAGGCCTGAACACCTCATATAGACTACTGTAGGCCTGAACACCTCATATAGACTACTGTAGGCCTGAACACCTCATATAGCCTACTGTAGGCCTGAACACCTCATGCAGACTACTGTAGACCTTCACTGTACACCTCTTATAGACTACTGTAGGCCTGTATTTAACACCTCTTCTAGACTACTGTAGGCCTTCACTGAACACCTCTTATAGACTACTGTAGGCCTGTATACCTCATGTAGACTACTGTAGGCCTTCACTGAACACCTCTTATAGACTACTGTAGACCTGAACACCTCTTATAGACTACTGTAGGCCTGTATTTTACACCTCTTATAGACTACTGTAGGCCTGTATTTAACACCTCTTATAGACTACTGTAGGCCTGTATTTAACACCTCTTATAGACTACTGTAGGCCTGTATTTTACACCTCTTATAGACTACTGTAGGCCTGTATTTAACACCTCTTCTAGACTACTGTAGGCCTTCACTGAACACCTCTTATAGACTACTGTAGGCCTGTATTTAACCTCATATAGACTACTGTAGGCCTGTATTTAACCTCATATAGACTATCATAGAAATCAAAAGCTATTTCCATGTGAAAATGTTATGTGCTTTACTCCATTCGTTTTGTTGGTAGGCCTACGTTATGCTCCAATATCCACAATAACCTATTGGCTACTGTCTAAAACTGTCAGGGCACAGCCTATTGGCTACTGTCTAAGACTGTAAGGGTACATACAGCCTTATTGGCTACTGAAAGTGTAAGGGTACAACCTATTGGCTACTGAAACTAAGGGTACAGCCTATTGGCTACTGAAACTAAGGGTACAACCTATTGGCTACTGAAACTAAGGGTACAGCCTCAGTGTTCACTGTAAAACGCTCACCAGAAGTTGCACACAATTCTCACAACGTTCAAGTTTCCTCTCACAAAACCTACAATTTGCTCAGTGCCCCAAAACGTCAGAGGGAACATTGGACATGACCATTTAAAGTTGGCATTTGATGGTGGGTGGACAGGAAGCCATCTTCGTGGTAGTAATTACAAAGTTTAAATTCTATTTAATTTCAAATGGTGCACCAGGTAAATTACAGTGTTCTGAAGGCATAGGTCCATTCTATGAATTGTGTTTCTATGATTGAAATGACACCCACCCTGTAGTCAAGAACATGCTGTGTCTCAACCGATGGCGGCACGACACAAAAACCTGATGTAAATTAGGGTCTAAGCTACATCAGAATAACATCTGTTACATGCATACTTATTTTCCACCATAAATTGCAAATAAATTCATAAAAAATCCTACAATGTCATTTTCTAGATTTTTTTCCTCATTTTGTCTGTCATAGTTGAAGTGTACCTATGATGAAAATTACAGGCCTCTCATCTTTTTAAGTGGGAGAACTTGCACAATTGGCGGCTGACTAAATACTTTTTTGCCCCACTGTATATCCAACACCGAATGAGACATTTTCTACATGTGCTGATATATCCAACACCGAACGAAAGATTGTCTACCTGCGCTGATATATCCAACACCGAACGAGAGATTGTCTACCTGCGCTTGTTGGAGGATGGGAAGCTAGTCAATCACATGGTCGGACAACAGACCCTTGAGCACTCTCATGCCATTGGTAAATTGTTCCTCTTTATAGGCTTTAGTCTTGTGTAAAGTTGAACCGTTATTCATATTTGGGATAATTTAGTTTGTCAGAAATACTTTTGTATAATTTTTTTGTGTTGTGTTGTCATTCGAGGCGTTTTGGATGCCACCAAGGCCACATTTTGTGCTTTTTGCCCAGAGGAGGATGGAGGGTCATGGATGAAGTGGTGCATCTCCTTCGGGGCAGATCGTGTCTCCGTGAACATGGGCCACCGTGGGGGAGTGATTGCCCACCTGCAGAGAGAGGCAGGGGGGCATATAATCCCAATCCACTGTATGCCACATAGAGAATGTATAAGTTACAAACCTATGATTTAGTGTGTGCATGCGCTAAGTGCTGGAATGGTAAATACCACATAATTATTGTTTTCTGTTGGCACAAGAGAAGTGGGGGAGATGGTGAATTGTTTGGGAAGATTCTGTTCTGACTTTCACAGACTAGAGCTGGCGCTACTGACCATTCAGAAGGTGGCGTGGATGATCTCAAAGCCATGTTTGGTGGTTTGCTAAAGGATGAGGGTGTCCAGACCGCAGTGGAGTCTTTCAGAGTGCTAAACTCTGACACATGACCAGGCCAAGCCTCCTCACATTCGGCGATGATGGTGTGGCAGAACTGATGAGGAATTTCAAGGAGCCTCTAGAGAGGTAAGAATTTATTTGACACTGCATTGCCATATGAGACCATGTTATGTTAGCATATTTTGCAAACTCACTTGATCTGCAGGATTGAACAGAGCAGGGTGCAACATGGCTGCAATCTAGGATGAGTGGCAGAGGCTGAAAATCCTGGTCAGCCACAATTTCAAGGACAAGTCTTACAGTGGCCTGTGGGAGACCATGTTGACAAAGGATCCCTACAGGCACGATTACAAGGTCGACTAACAGTCCTGAGTGCTATCCTATGGTTGGTTTGATAAGTTAATGGTAAGAGTTTAAATGAAATTGAAAGATATCATATTTTCCCTAGAACATACTGGAGTTGGTGCAGCTTATGCAGGTCCTGCCCATTTCAGCTGCCAAGTGAGAGCGAGGCTTCTCTGCGCAGAACCGGATTAAGAATTCGACAAGAAGCTGCCTTGTGATCTCCATCAACGAAGACCTGATGAGGATCAGCCTGGAGGGGCCTTCTGTCGAGGAGTTGGATCCCACTCCTGCCGTGGACCGCTGGCTGACCTCTAAGCGTGCCAGACGGCCAACATACAAAACCAGCTGGACAACTGATATCCTTTGCGTCTAGTAGGCATGGGTCATGGGTCAATGTGTGATTTTGGTGGTATGTGCTGTTCCACAGATGTGTGTCCCTTAGTACTCGCACACACACACACACACACACACACACAGTATAAATATGTATGTAATAAATTGTTAAACTCGTTACATTTTTCACTGTGCTCCTACATTTTTTCATTTAGGAGCACATGTACTCCTTGGGGAGAAAGTTAGCGTAGAGCCCTGTTATTACCACCCCTACTTTGTCACAACACAACTGATTAGCTCAAACGCATTAAGCTCTTTGGGAAAGGTGGGGTGCTGGGAAAGGGTCCCAGCTACATAAATGGTTGTTTTGTTCGATAAAGTCCTTCTTAATATCCCAAAAAAGTCAGTTTAGTTGGCGCACTTGTTTCAGTAATCCACCTGTTCCCCTCGTTCAAAATGCAGACAAAGGAATCCCAAAAGGTACCAATTAACTTAATCCAAACAAGTCAAATAACGTTTCTAATCAATCCTCAGGTACCCCAATATGTAAATAAATGATCAAATTTAAGACGTAGAATAGTAGGTTTATTACAGAAGATAAATAACGAAGTGGCCGCCCTCATCCACGTGCGCTACAAGACTACAGTCAAAACAAGAGCCACCTTGAACTACAAATTCTGGTTCATTTTTCAAAACACAAGCCTGAAACCCTTTCTAAAGACTGTTGACATCTAGTGGAAGCCCTAGGAACTGCAATCTGGGAGAAATTCCTTTGATTTTCCCATAAACAAGCATTTGAATGGGCAGACACCTCAACAACAAAAGAAACTTGGGTTTTCACCTGCCATATCAGTTCTGTTATACTCACAGACATTATTTTAACAGTTTTAGAAACTACTGCCAATTATATGCATATCCTAGCTTCTGTGCGTGAGTAGCAGGCAGTTTACTTTGGGCACCCCAGTCATCCAAACTTCTGAATACTGCCCACTAGCCTTAAGAAGTTTTAAAGGAGGAAATAAATTCCAAAAATGAACTTTTAACAAGGCACACCTGTTAATTAAAATGGATTCTAGTTGACTACCTCATGAAGCTGGTTGAGAGAATGCAAAGCTGTCATCAAGGCAAAGGGTTTGAAGAATGTCACATTTAAAATCTATTCTGATTTGTTTAACTTTTTTTGGGTTACTACATAGTTCCATGTGTTATTTCATAGTTTTGTTGTCTTCACTACTATTCTACAATGTATAAAATAGTACAAATAAAGAAAAACCCTGGGATGAGTAGGTGTGTCCCAAATAGGACGCATATATAGTTAGTAGTTCTCTGTTAAGGTCAAGGCCTCTCCTTGGTTCCTCTGACACAAAAGGATCCTCCTCTTATCTCCAACTAAAGACAACACGTTCTTGACCATCACAGCAACATAATTTACACATATAGCTACAATTCTGCTTTTATCAACATAACATTCTGATTATACCCAAAGACAAAGATGCATGAAGATTTACGCCCAGAGGAGGATCTACATTCAGCTGAAAATCTGTGTTAAAATAACAATATTCAGACTTTGTAAGTTAAGTATGTTAAAGCTTTTCTCTCTGCTTTATGTTCTGCTCAGCGGGTCTCAGTCTGGCTGTACACCTCATGTCTCAGATATTCAGAGAGAGGCTCTCAGGAGTTAAACAAGCTGTAAGAGAAGAGCAGCCGACTCACATGTTCTACCTGGAACCCAAAATAACATTTAGAGAGAAGACATCTGTGGGTTGTGAATGGAATGAGAGAGAAACAATGACATCTGAAATATCTATTTTTGGGGGGGAACTTTGAGTGTTATGTTTACTGTGCATTTTATATTGTTTATTATCTATTTCACTTGCTTTGGCAATGTAAACATACAGTATATTTCCCATGCCAATAAAACAAATTGAATTGACAGCTGTGAATTGTGAATGAGGAGAGAGACATCTGTCAAATTTAAATGTTATGTATCACATGCGCTGAATACAACAGGTAAATACCATGGAATGCGTAATTACAAGCCCTTAACCAACAATGCAGTTCAGGAATTAGAGTTGAGAAAATATTAGTTAATTTGTACATGTAGGTAGGGGTGTGTCAAGTGACAATATATAGATAATAAGCAGCGAGTAGCAGCAGTGTAAAAACAAAGGGGGGGAGGGGTGTCAATGTAAATAGTCCTGGTAGCCATTTTACTAATTGTTCATCAGTCTTATGGCTTGGGGGTAGAAGCTGTTAAGGAGCCTTTTGGACCTAGACTTGGCGCTCCAGTACCGCTTGTCGTGCGGTAGCAGAGAGAACAGTCTATGACTGGGGTGACTGCCTTGGATGGCAGGAAGCTTGGATGGCAGGAAACTTGCCCCCAGTGATGTACTGGGCCGTACGCACTACTCTTCGTATCGCCTTACAGTAGGATGATAAGCAGTTGCAGTACCAGGTTGTAATGCAACTAGTCAGGATGCTCTCGATGGTGCAGCTGTATAACTTTGAGGATCTGGGGACCCATGCCAAAGGAAAAGGCATTGTTGTGCCCTCTTCACAACTGTCTTGGTGTGTTTGGACCATGATAGATCGTTGGTGATGTGGACACCAAGGAACTTGAAACTCTCGACCCACTCCACTACAGCCCCGTCGATGTGAATGGAGGCCTGTTCGGCCTGCCTGTTCGGCCTGCCTGTTCCTGTAGTCCATGATCAGCTCATTTGTATTGCTCACGTTGAGGGAGAGGTTGTTGTCCTGTCCTCCTCCCTAAAGGCTGTCTCATTGTTGTCGGTGATCAGGCCTATCACCGTTGTGTCGTCAGCAAACTTAATGATGGTGTTGGAGTCGTGTTTAGCCATGCAGTCGTGGGTGTACAGGGCATACAGGAGGGGACTGAGCACGCACCCCTGAGGGTCCCCTGTGTTGAGGATCAGCGTGGCAGACATGTTGTTGCCTACCCTCACCACCTGGGGGGCAGCCCGTCAGGAAGTCCAGGTTCCAGTTGCAGAAGGTGTTTAGTCACAGGGTCCTTAGCTTAGTGATCAGCTTTGAGGGCACTACGGTGTTGAACGCTGAGCTGTAGTCAATGAATAGCGTTCTCACATCAGTGTTCCTTTTGTCCAGGTGGGAAAGGGCAGTGGAGTACGATTGAGATTGTGTCTTCTGTGGATCTGTTGGGGCGGTATGCGAATTGGAGTGGGTTCAGGGTTTCAGGGATAATGGTGTTGATGTGAGCCATGAGCAGCCTAACAAGGCATTTCATGGCTACTGGCATGAGTGCTACGGGACGTTAGTCATTTAGGCAGGTTACCTTCGCTTTCTTAGACATAGGGACTATGGTGGTATGCTTAAAACATGTAGGTATTACAGACTCGGTCAGGGAGAGGTTGAAAATGTCAGTGAAGACACTTGCCAGTTGGTTAGCGCATGCTCTGAGTACACATCCAGGTAATCCATCTGGCCCTGTGGCCTTGTGAACGTTGACCTCTTTAAAAAGGTCTTTCTCACATCGGCTATGGAGAGCGTGATCAGACAATTGTCCGTAAGAGCTGGTGCTCTCATGCATGCTTCAGTGTTGCTTGCATCGAAGCAAGCATAAAAGGCATTTAGCCCGTCTGGTAGGCTTGCATCACTGGGCAACTCGCGTCTGGGTTTCTCTTTTTATATATACGTTTTATAACAGTTTGCAATCCCTCTGACGAGCGTCAGAGCCGGTGTAGTATACAGCTGTAGGTTGTGAATGGGGAGAGAGGAAAGATGCTGTATGAAAGAGGCTGTATGAGAGGGGAGAGAGGCTGTATGAGAGGGGAGAGAGGAAAGATGCTGTATGAAAGAGGCTGTATGAGAGGGAAGAGGCTGTATGAGAGGAAAGAGGCTGTATGAGAGAGAAGAGGCTGTATGAGAGAGAAGAGAGGCTGTATGAGGGAGAAGAGAGGCTGTATGAGGGAGAAGAGAGGCTGTATGAGAGAGAAGAGAAACTGTATGAGAGATGCTGTATGAGAGGAGAATGGCTGTATGAGAGGGGAGAGAGGCTGTATGAAAGGGGAGAGAGGCTGTGTGAGAACACTTCTCCCTCCTAGTTACTGAGACCTGGGAAGTTGTGGGAACACGATGAGGACTAATTTATACCAGATGGCAGGGATGAACAGAGACTAAAACACAACACAGCCCAACCCTAACACACCCCTGAGAAAAGAAAACACAAACCAGAGAAAAGCAGAAAATTAACATTCACATTGTTTGTCTATTCAGTTAGGAACATTCACATTTTTTGTCTATTCAGTTAGGAACATTCACATTGTCTGTCTATTCAGTTAGGAACATTCACATTGTCTATTCAGTTAGGAACATTCACATTGTTTCAAACATATATCTCAGTCTAACTCTCTTCAGATGTCAGACTGGGAGAGTTAAAATAACACATCTGTTGCTCTCATGTCCTCTGAAAGCTGTTCTAGTATGCTGCTATAGTACTCTCACTATTGGCCATTCACTACTCTGTGGTCTGGTGTCCTACTAGGGTATATCACAAAGGCCCCGTATAACAAACAGATGATACAATGTGCTGAAAAGGAACAATCTCTGCCTCATCATCATTCTCATCAACAGCATCACTTCCTCATAGATCTCTTATAGAAATGGTTCTGAATGACTAAATCGTCACCCTCTTCTGCAGAAATGGAAACTATTTCCTGAACTCATTTGGTCTACAAGGCACTTTCAATAATTCTGTTTGAAAATGGCACTGGGGGTAAATGCAGGAATTAGTGTCCTATTTCTCGATTACAGGAAGCCATGATGATGTTGTTTTTAATATCGTTTCTAATATTTATGTCGACGTCCCAAATGGCACCCTATTCTCTACATCGTGCACCCTATTCTCTACATGGTGCACTAAAAGTAGTGCACTATGTAGGGAATAGGGTGCCATTTGGGACACATTCGTCTCTGAGGAGGTTTTGGTTTCAGCCTCGCTGAGATAAAAAGCTAAAACGTCAACACCAATTTACACCCAAAACTGAGCTGAGCCGTGCTACAGAAGACCGTGCTACAGTACAGGAGGCCATGCTACAGTACAGTAGGCTGTGATACAGAAGGCCGTGCTACAGTAGGCCGTGCTACAGTACAGTAGGCCGTGCTACAGTACACTAGGCCGTGCCACAGTAGCCCGTGCCACAGTAGGCCGTGCTACAGTAGGCCGTGCCACAGTAGGCCGTGCCACAGTAGGCCGTGCTACAGTAGGCCGTGCTACAGTAGGCCGTGCCACAGTAGGCCGTGCTACAGTAGGCCGTGCTACAGTAGGCCGTGCCACAGTAGGCCGTGCCACAGTAGGCCGTGCTACAGTAGGCCGTGCCACAGTAGGCCGTGCTACAGTAGGCCGTGCTACAGTACAGTAGGCCGTGCCACAGTAGGCCGTGCCACAGTAGGCCGTGCCACAGTAGGCCGTGCTACAGTAGGCCGTGCCACAGTAGGCCGTGCCACAGTAGGCCGTGCTACAGTAGGCCGTGCCACAGTAGGCCGTGCTACAGTAGGCCGTGCTACAGTACAGTAGGCCGTGCTAGTGGTAGAAGCCACCATTTGGACACACCTACTCATTCAAGGGTTATTCTTTATATTGTAGAATAACACTTAACTATGAAATAACACATATGGTATCATGTAGTAACCAAAAAAGTGTTAAACAAATCAAAACATATTTTATATTTGACATTCTTCAAAGTAGCCACCCTTTGCCTTGATGACAGCTTTGCACTCTCTCAACCAGATTCATGAGGGAGTCACCTGGAATGCATTTCAATTAACAGGTGTGCCTTTTTAAAAGTTGTGGAATATCTTTCCTTCTTAATGCGTTTGAGCCAATCAGTTGTGTTGTGACAAGGCAGGGGTGGTATACAGAAGATAGCTCTATTTGGTAAAAGACCAAGTCCATATTATGGCAAAAACAGTTTAAATAAGCAAAGAGAAACAACATTCCATCATTACTTTAAGACATGAAGGTCAGTCAATACGGAACATTTCAAGAACTTTGAAAGTTTCTTAAAGGGCAGTGACAAAAACCATCAAGTGCTATGATGAAACTGGCTCTCATGAGGTCCGTCACAGGAAAGGAAGACCCAGAGTTACCTCTGCTGTTGAGGATAAGTTCATTAGAGTTACCAGCCTCAGATTGTAGGTTAAATAAATTCCTCACAGAGTTCAAGTAACAGACAAATCAACTATTCAGAGGAGACTGCGTGAATCAGACCTTCATGGTCAAATTGTTGCAAAGAAACCACTACTAAGTGTCCAATAAGCAGACATTTGCTTGGGCCAAGAAACACGAGCAATGGACATCATGTCCTTTGTTCTGACAAGTCCAAATGTTTCATGTTTTGTTCCTACCGCCGTGTCTTTGTGAGATGCAGAGTAAGTGACCGGATGATCTCTGCATGTGTTGTTCCTGCAGTGAAGCATGGAGGAGGAGGTGTGATGGAGCTTTGCTGGTGACAGTGCCTGATTTATTTATAATTCAAGGCATACTTTATCAGCATTGCTACCACATCATTCTGCAGCGATACGTCATCGCATCTGATTTGCGCTTAGTGAGGCTATCATTTGTTTTTCAACAGGACAATGACCCAAAACACACCTCCAGGCTGTGTTTATTTTTTATTTTACCTTTATTTAACCAGGTAGGCAAGTTGAGAACAAGTTCTCATTTACAATTGCGACCTGGCCAAGATAAAGCAAAGAAGTTCGACACATACAACGACCTCCTTCAAGACGTTTGGAAAAGCATGTGGGACCTCCTTCAAGACGTTTGGAAAAGCATGTGGGACCTCCTTCAAGACGTTTGGAAAAGCATGTGGGACCTCCTTCAAGACGTTTGGAAAAGCATGTGGGACCTGCTTCAAGACGTTTGGAAAAGCATGTCCCAGTAAAGCAATGACAACAATCAATCAATCACAGAAAATTGATTAAAAAAATAGCCCACATTAATGTAGCCTAAGAAGCAAGGTTTGAAATCAATAACTTCTTAGTAACAGATGACATATATATTTTGAATCTGAAACTCACTCCGATAATAGCTTTGACGATGCAGTGGTAGTAATACATGGTTATAACATCTACAGAAAAGCCAATGGTGGAGGTGTTTCTGTTAATATTCAGAACCACACTCCTGTAAAGCTTAGAGGCACATCATGTTAAATTCTGTTGAAGTAATATGGCTACAGGTTTGTCTGCCTTACCTAAAGCCCATTCTGGTGGGAAGCTGCTATAGACCACCAAGTTCTCACAGTCAGTATCTGGTTAGCATGTGTGAAATGCTTGATAATGTATGTGATATCAACAGAGCGGTATATTTTCTGGGTGATGTAAATATTTGACTGGCTTTCATCAAGCTGCCCACTCAATAATAATAAAAGAAACTCTAACCTGTCCCTGCACCCTGTTTCAGATTATCAGTCAACCTACCAGGGTAGAGCCCCCGAGTGGCACAGCGGTCTAAGGCACTGCATCGCAGTGCTAGAAGCGTCACCAAAGACCCTGGTTCGATTGCAGGCCGTATCATAACCGGCCGTGATTGGGAGTCCAATAGGGCGGCGCACAATTGGCCCAGGATCATACGGGTTAGGGTTTGGCCAGGGTAGGTGGTCATTGTAAATCAAAATGTGTTCATAACTGACTTGCCTAGTAAAAATAAAAGGTTCAATAAATACTACTAATAATAATAATAATAATTCAACAGCGCAGGAATTAAATAAACCATCAACATTGATCACATCTTTACAAATGCTGTAGAATTTTGCTTTAAGCAGTATCCAAATTCGTTGGATGTAGTGTTCGGAATAGCCATATCTAGGAAAACCAACGTTCCAAAGGCTGGGTATAAGAGGTCATACAAGAATACAAGAAGTTTCATAGTGTTTCCTATGTTGATGATGTGAAGAATATTTGCTGGTCTGTGGTGAGTAATGAGGAACTACCAGACGCTGCACTTGACACATTTATGAAATTGCTTATTCCAGTTACTAATAAGCTCATTAAGAAAATTACTAAAAACTTAAATCTAAATAAATTTATGAGGAATTTTAACATTGTATGTTTGAGAGGCAAAAGGAATGGCAAATAAGTCTGGCTGCACAACTGATTGGCAAACGTACTGCAAATTGAGAACTCATGGGCTATTTATTTTTAGCACTTTTCTGGGTTGCTTGATTGTTTTTAATGCTTTACTGGGAAGCTTATCAGAGGTAGACTTACACATGTTATTTACATTGGAGCTGATAGTGCAGGGTGAGCTGCATAAATTGGACTTCCTACTATTGCACACCGCCTCAGTGCTAACAGTGTAACTCTGGTTTATAGGATCATGATTACTGCTTACAATAGCTGTAGGATAAACAAATGTATTCGGTGCAATTGGGGGTACATAAATTAAATTACTTACATTGTGTTTGCCAATGCCTCTAAGATCATGTACATTTGATGCAGCATTATGACGACTCATTGTCACAATGGTAGGGATTAACTGAGCTGGTCTTGGATCATTTACCAGTCATTGTTTCAACACAGCCTTGAAATGCGTGGATAGAGTCCAGGAGCCAAGATGATTTGGATGGACTCCGTCATTCCTGTAGTGGTCAGGTGGCGCAAAGAGGGCCCTTAAATGAACACGGAGAGCTAGCGTTAATAATGGCTCAAAGTGGAGAAGGAGGTTGACTTCATTTCTACTTGTTTTTGTAAGAAGTGTTGACATGCTGAATGTACCAAGGTGTCCTGTTTAACTTCTGCAGGATCACTCTCTCAAAATTGGGACAGTTATTGCTCAATAATGTGACTAGAACTATCATAAGAAGCCTTAAAAAGGTGTGTTAATCTGCAGGGTCCAATCTACTGTAGCTGTCACAGCAAAACAAACAGCTATTGGTTGAGGACACAAGAACAATACACTTAAAGGCAACTGGTTTGATACATTCACCTCTGACGGTAAACAATGTACTTACATTCAGTAATCTGGCTCTGATTTATCATCCTGAGAGTCTCAGAGATAAAATGTAGCATAGTTTTGTTTGATAAAATCTGTTTTTATATCCTAACACGGTCCAGGAATATGTTGCTTAACCCGGTCAGTTTCTTTACAATCTTCACACACTCGAGAAGGTAACCAAAGTTGTTTCATTATTCTTTAAGTTACACAACACTTCAAATCAGCCCATGAAGGTCAGCCATCATTATGAACCACCAAGCCGTCATATCGGCTTAGCCCACTTGGGAATCTTCCCTATCATTGTTACCAATATCTACTGTTTGATTAGTTAGTTAGTAAATAAATGATAAAGCCAATTGGTGTTGATGATGATTTATAGTTTAGACTGGGTTCATGCAGATAATCAAGAATTCTACGGCGTTTGAAATGAGACTGACGTGAGGTAAAGAATAACTCATTAATTGATCAGATATTAAAATTATAACTTTGTAATCTGAAGATTTTCCTTGGTGCCCCGACTTCCTAGTTAATTACATCTACATGATTATTTTAATCACGTAATAATTACAGAGAAATGATTTGATAAAATAACAGTCTTCACCTTTAATGATGCCAAAGACACGACCACACACACACACACGTTTGGGGTCACTTAGAAATGTCCTTGTTTTTGAAAGAAAAGCTAATTTTTTACCATTAAAATTAATCAAATTGATCAGAAATACAGTGTAGACATTGTTAATGTTGTAAATTACTATTGTAGCTGGAGACAACTGATTTTTAATAGAATATCTTCATAGGCGTATAGAGGCCCATTATCAGCATCCATCACTTCTGTGTTCCATCCATCACTTCTGTGTTGTGTTAGCTAATCCAAGTAAATCATTTTAAAAAGGCTAATTGATCATCAGAAAATCCTTTTGAAATTATGTCTATAGGGTCCTGTCCAGAAGAGGTGTTTAAACTACAAGCACACAGCTTGGACACCCATGCATATCCCACAAGTAGGGATGAACGATATTTTGGCGAGAGTATCGGAATTGGACGATATAGGCAGAAAATGCCAACATTGGCCCGATGTCTAGTTTAATGGCGATGTGCAAAACTGATGTCAGAGTTGACGTGCATACCTACATGACGTAGGTAGATGACCTACATGACGTAGGTAGATGACCTACATGACGCAGGTAGATGACCTACATGACGCAGGTAGATGACCTACATGACGCAGGTAGATGACCTACATACCTATATAACGCAGGTAGATGACCTACATACCTATATAACGCAGGTAGATGACCTACATACCTATATAACGCAGGTAGATGACCTACATACCTATATAACGTAAGTAGATGACCTACATACCTATATAACGTAGGTAGATGACCTACATACCAATATAACGTAGGTAGATGACCTACATACCTATATAAGGTAGGTAGATGACCTACATACCAATATAACGTAGGTAGATGACCTACATACCTATATAACGTAGGTAGATGACCTACATACCTATATAACGTAAGTAGATGGCGTAATGAAAAATACACCGCTACTCAGAACAAAAGCAGAAAAACACTAAGCGCACACTTCCAACGACTACACACTTCCAACGACTACACACTTCCAACGACTACACACTTCCAACGACTACACACTTCCAACAACTACACACTTCCAACAACTACACACTTCCAACAACTACACACTTCCAACAACTACACACTTCCAACAACTACACACTTCCAACAACTACACACTTCCAACAACTACACACTTCCAACAACTAAACAATTCGAGCACTCATTTGAAAGAGTAAGAACATTTCAGCGAGACAATTAACGCCAAGACAATGGATTTCATTGCCCGTGACAATCAACCGTCCTCTGTCGTGGATGATATTGGCTTTCGCCGACTGGTCGAGCCCCGGGTACACACTATTTTTCAGATGTTGCCCTACCGGAGTTACACAGTACTTTTGGAATGTACATCCACGAGCTACTTGCTATTAGCGTCACTGCTATTAGCGTCACTGCTATTAGCGTCACTGCTATTATCTTCACGACTGACATTTGGTGATGTCAGCCCCATGAGCAGGCCGAGTCTGACAGCACAGTGATCGTTGAGGACTTCGTACTGAAGAAAGCAGTATTGCTCAAGAATGTGCTGGTTCTCATACCGCTGCTGCCATTTCAATGGCATTTGAGAACATGTTTGAAACTTGGAAACATGAACCCATTCCTAGCGCCATTCGACCAACTGACTGGAGAAATAAGTTCATCAACTGCGCCAGCAGCAGACCTCTGTCATGGCATTGAAACGCCTGGTCAACAAAACTGCCAAACACAGACCGTGGGGTTAAAACTTACAAAGGTGGCATTCTCTCTGAGCCTCTTTACTGTGTCGCCACCATGCTCGATGCTAGGTACAAGGACCGCTACACCTTTAACAGGCATTCTCTCATTACTGTGTCACCACCATGCTCGATGCTAGGTACAAGGACCGCTACACCTTTAACAGGCATTCTCTCTTTACTGTGTCGCCACCATGCTCGATGCTAGGTACGAGGACCGCTACTTCTTTATTAACAGGCATTCTCTCTTTACTGTGTCGCCACCATGCTCGATGCTAGGTACAAGGACGGCTACTTCTTTAACAGGCATTCTCTCTGAGCCTCTTTACTGTGTCACCACCATGCTCGATGCTAGGTACAAGGACCGCTACTTCTTTAACAGGCATTCTCTCTGAGCCTCTTTACTGTGTCGCCACCATGTTCGATGCTAGGTACAAGGACCGGTACCTCGATGCAGACAAGAAACAGGGTTTACGTGAAATGTTACAGACAGAGCAGGACAAGATGGAAACAGACACAGTGACAGTGCAGAGGGAGAGAGGCCATGGACAGACATGGCTGGACAAGATGGAAACGGACACAGTGACAGTGGGCACCGGGGAAGAGAGGCCACGGATAGACAGAGCTGAAACTTCACTGCTTGACATGTATGAGGAAATCCTGACCAAATGAACAACAAAACAGCAAGTAAGTGAAAGAAATAGGTTTTGATTATGTTTTACTGGTAATGGGGACATACGTAAATGCCAACAAAATACATTTTTTGGTCAGTGTGGTATGGCGTGTGTGTGTAACCTTAATTTAACTAGGTAAGTCAGTTAAGAACAAATTCCTATTTACAATGACGGCTTAGCCCGGCCAAACCCGGACAATGCTGGGCCAATTGTGCTCCGCTCTATGGGACTCCCAAATACAGCCGGATGTGATACAGCCTGGATTCAAACCAGGGACTGTAGTGATGCCTCTTGCACTGAGATGCAGTGCCTTAGAGCGCTGCGTCCATGTGTGTGTGTTAACTATTTAACTCTACTAGAATGCTTAAAATGCCTCAAATGGTAAATATCGGTATCGGGATTTTTTGGGCATGGAAAATATGGGATATCGGTATTGGCCATAAATGTCATATCGGTGTATCCATACCCCACAAGACATGCCACCAAAGGTCTCTTCACAATCCCCAAGTCAAGAACAGACTCTGGGAGGCACACAGTACCACTGATAAATCCATGATTATCGAAAACTTCAATAAGCATTTCTCAACGGCTGGCCATGCCTTCCGCCTGGCTACTTCAACCTCGGCCAACAGCTCCGCCCCCCCCGCAGCTCCTCGCCCAAGCCTCTCCAGGTTCTCCTTTACCCAAATCCAGATAGCAGATGTTCTGAAAGAGCTGCAAAACCTGGACCCGTACAAATCAGCTGGGCTTGACAATCTGGACCCTCTATTTCTGAAACTATCTGCCACCATTGTCGCAACCCTTATTACCAGCCTGTTCAACCTCTCTTTCATCTCGTCTGAGATCCCCAAGGATTGGAAAGCTGCCGCAGTCATCCCCCTCTTCAAAGGGGGAGACACCCTGGACCCAAACTGTTACAGACCTATATCCATCCTGCCCTGCCTATCTAAGGTCTTCGAAAGCCAAGTCAACAAACAGGTCACTGACCATCTCGAATCCCACCGTACCTTCTCCGCTGTGCAATCTGGTTTCCGAGCCGGTCATGGGTGCACCTCAGCCACACTCAAGGTACTAAACGACATCATAACCGCCATCGATAAAAGACAGTACTGTGCAGCCGTCTTCATCGACCTCGCCAAGGCTTTCGACTCTGTCAATCACCATATTCTTATCGGCAGACTCAGTAGCCTCGGTTTTTCGGATGACTGCCTTGCCTGGTTCACCAATTACTTTGCAGACAGAGTTCAGTGTGTCAAATCGGAGGGCATGCTGTCCGGTCCTCTGGCAGTCTCTATGGGGGTGCCACAGGGTTCAATTCTCGGGCCGACTCTTTTCTCTGTGTATATCAATGATGTTGCTCTTGCTGCGGGCGATTCCCTGATCCACCTCTACGCAGACGACACCATTCTATATACTTTCGGCCCGTCTTTGGACACTGTGCTATCTAACCTCCAAACAAGCTTCAATGCCATACAACACTCCTTCCGTGGCCTCCAACTGCTCTTAAACGCTAGTAAGACCAAATGCATGCTTTTCAACCGGTCGTTGCCTGCACCTGCATGCCCGACTAGCATCACCACCCTGGATGGTTCCGACCTAGAATATGTGGACGTCTATAAGTACCTAGGTGTCTGGCTAGACTGCAAACTCTCCTTCCAGACTCATATCAAACATCTCCAATCGAAAATCAAATCAAGAGTCGGCTTTCTATTCCGCAACAAAGCCTCCTTCACTCAAGCCGCCAAGCTTACCCTAGTAAAACTGACTATCCTACCGATCCTCGACTTCGGCGATGTCATCTACAAAATGGCTTCCAACACTCTACTCAGCAAACTGGATGCAGTCTATCACAGTGCCATCCGTTTTGTCACTAAAGCACCTTATACTACCCACCACTGCGACTTGTATGCTCTAGTCGGCTGGCCCTCGCTACATATTCGTCGCCAGACCCACTGGCTCCAGGTCATCTACAAGTCTATGCTAGGTAAAGCTCCGCCTTATCTCAGCTCACTGGTCACGATGGCAACACCCATCCGTAGCACGCGCTCCAGCAGGTGTATCTCACTGATCATCCCTAAAGCCAACACCTCATTTGGCCGCCTTTCGTTCCAGTACTCTGCTGCCTGTGACTGGAACGAATTGCAAAAATCGCTGAAGTTGGAGACTTTTATCTCCCTCACCAACTTCAAACATCAGCTATCTGAGCAGCTAACCGATCGCTGCAGCTGTACATAGTCTATTGGTAAATAGCCCACCCTTTTCACCTACCTCATCCCCGTACTGTTTCTATTTATTTACTTTTCTGCTCTTCTGCACACCAATATCTCTACCTGTACATGACCATCTGATCTTTTATCACTCCAGTGTTAATCTGCAAAATTGTAATTATTTGCCTACCTCCTCATGCCTTTTGCACACATTGTATATAGACCCCCCCTTCGTTTTCTACTGTGTTATTGACTTGTTAATTGTTTACTCCATGTGTAACTCTTTGTTGTATGCTCACACTGCTATGCTTTATCTTGGCCAGGTCGCAGTTGCAAATGAGAACTTGTTCTCAACTAGCCTACCTGGTTAAATAAAGGTGAAATAAATAAAATAAAATAAAAAAAAAGAACTCTATTCCACATCAGGTAACTGATGCAAGCAGTAGAATCAGATTTTTTTTAAACTTAAAAATACACCTTATGGAACATCAGGGACTGTGAAGAGAGACAGGAACAGACACGCATGCATTGTATTATTGGTGGTATTATACATGTTGTATTGTAGATATGTAGTGGTGTAATAATGCTTTATACTGTACTGTTATACTTTTTGTTGTGTGTGTGATGCAAGTACCTTAATTGTTTGGACCCCAGGAAGAGTAGCTGCTGCCTTGGCAGGAACTAATGGGGATCCATAATAAATACAAAAACTCTATCTTTAGCGTGTTGTGTTCCTCAAGGCAGCTGCCTAGGACCAATCCTCTATTCTCTTTATCTTATGGTGTTCCTCAAGGCAGTTGCCTAGGACCACTCCTCTACTCCATCTTTACTAATGGTTTACCCTCAGTAATGAATGAAGCAAGAGTGGTTAAGTATGCTGATGACTCTACAATGTATAGTGCTGCATCAACATTTAATGAACTAACAGATGTAGTACTGAGCAGAGAACTAAGAACAGTGTCTGAGTGGGTTAATTTGAACACATTGGTGTTGGAATATTTTTCTAAAACAAAATGTATTGTATTTGGTCCAAGATATATGCTTACTGGTGACCATCAATTAAACTTTTCGAAGGATGGGTTGGCTGTAAAACAAGTTAAAAAGACCAAACTACTGAACCAAACCAATGCAGCTCTATTCTGAACATATAGATAACGTTGTAATTCAAATTGCTAAGGACATTGCCTATAACAAGAAAATGTTCTGACTTATCTAACATCCAGCACTCTGCATCAGGTGATTCAAACTCTGGTTCTGTCACACCTAGAGTAGTGTCCAGTCATATGATCATCTGCAGCAAAACTCTGGTTCTGTCACACCTAGAGTAGTGTCCAGTCATATGATCATCTGCAGCAAAACAAATACCTAAAAAAACTCCAACTCTCAAAACATGGCTGCCAGACTAGCTCTTCCTCGCTCTATATGAATAAACATCAACCCATGAATCTTAATCTCTCATGGCTTCCCCTAGAACTTCAACTAAATGCATCTGAATTGCTCATGGTTTCCTGATGAAAGCAAATTAGTGTCCAGTCTTGATTTTTTTTAAAGAATGTAAAACAAATATATATATACACATTTCAGACCAATTAATGTCTACTAGCAATAAACATAACCACCAAACCAGACAGGCAAGTTCAGGTAATCTGACACCCCTCAGACCAAGGACAAATCTCCAATAATATACAGAGCCATCACTAAATTGAATGCTTTACAAAATCAGGTAAAAAGTAAATTCACCTTCAAGAAAACAACAAAATAACATCTAACGCTATCGATCATATGTCTGGACAGATACTAAATCACATAAAATGTTAAGTGTATTACATGCAAGGTATTTTCTCTGTAACATCTACTTGTTCAATGTTTGTAATGTCTCAATGTCTTAATGTAAAATGTAATTGTTTGTAATGTATATTTTGTTCTATGTTGGACCCCAGGAAGAATAGTGAATAGTCGAGGACATGGTCGTCGAGGACATGGTCCATGGTCCACGACGGGAGGACATGGTCCATGGTCCACGACGGGAGGACATGGTCCATGGTCCACGACGGGAGGACATGGTCCACGACGGGAGGACATGGTCCACGACGGGAGGACATGGTCCACGACGGGAGGACATGGTCCACGACGGGAGGACATGGTCCACGACGGGAGGACATGGTCCACGACGGGAGGACATGGTCCACGACGGGAGGACATGGTCCACGACGGGAGGACATGGTTCACGACGGGAGGACATGGTCCATGGTTCACGACGGGAGGACATGGTCCATGGTTCACGACGGGAGGACATGGTCCATGGTTCACGACGGGAGGACATGGTCCATGGTTCACGACGGGAGGACATGGTCCATGGTTCACGACGGGAGGACATGGTCCACGACGGGAGGACATGGTCCACGACGGGAGGACATGGTCCACGACGGGAGGACATGGTTCACGACGGGAGGACATGGTCCACGACGGGAGGACATGGTCCACGACGGGAGGACATGGTCCACGACGGGAGGACATGGTCCATGGTTCACGACGGGAGGACATGGTCCATGGTTCACGACGGGAGGACATGGTCCATGGTTCACGACGGGAGGACATGGTCCATGGTTCACGACGGGAGGACATGGTCCATGGTTCACGACGGGAGGACATGGTCCATGGTTCACGACGGGAGGACATGGTCCATGGTTCACGACGGGAGGACATGGTCCATGGTTCACGACGGGAGGACATGGTCCATGGTTCACGACGGGAGGACATGGTCCACGACGGGAGGACATGGTCCATGGTCCACGACGGGAGGACATGGTCCACGACGGGAGGACATGGTTCACGACGGGAGGACATGGTCCATGGTTCACGACGGGAGGACATGGTCCATGGTTCACGACGGGAGGACATGGTCCATGGTCCACGACGGGAGGACATGGTCCATGGTTCACGACGGGAGGACATGGTCCATGGTTCACGACGGGAGGACATGGTCCATGGTTCACGACGGGAGGACATGGTCCATGGTTCACGACGGGAGGACATGGTCCATGGTTCACGACGGGAGGACATGGTCCATGGTTCACGACGGGAGGACATGGTCCATGGTTCACGACGGGAGGACATGGTCCATGGTTCACGACGGGAGGACATGGTCCATGGTTCACGACGGGAGGACATGGTCCACGACGGGAGGACATGGTCCATGGTCCACGACGGGAGGACATGGTCCACGACGGGAGGACATGGTTCACGACGGGAGGACATGGTCCATGGTTCACGACGGGAGGACATGGTCCATGGTTCACGACGGGAGGACATGGTCCATGGTTCACGACGGGAGGACATGGTCCATGGTTCAAGACGGGAGGACATGGTCCATGGTTCAAGACGGGAGGACATGGTTCAAGACGGGAGGACATGGTCCATGGTTCAAGACTGGAGGACATGGTCCATGGTTCAAGACGGGAGGACATGGTCCATGGTTCAAGACGGGAGGACATGGTCCATGGTTCAAGACGGGAGGACATGGTCCATGGTTCAAGACGGGAGGACATGGTCCATGGTTCAAGACGGAAGGACATGGTCCATGGTATAAGACGGGAGGAAGTGGCCCATGGTTCAAGACGGGAGGACATGGCCCATGGTTCAAGACGGGAGGACATGGCCCATGGTTCAAGACGGGAGGACATGGCCCATGGTTCAAGACGGGAGGACATGGCCCATGGTTCAAGACGGGAGGACATGGCCCATGGTTCAAGACGGGAGGACATGGCCCATGGTTCAAGACGGGAGGACATGGCCCATGGTTCAAGACGGGAGGACATGGCCCATGGTTCATGACGGGAGGACATGGCCCATGGTTCATGACGGGAGGGCTTGGCCCATGGTTTAAGGCAGGGAGGGCAGAGATGGGAGGGCTTGGCCCATGGTTTAAGGCAGGCAGGCCAGAGATGGGAGGGCTTGGCTAGTGTCTGTGCCCCAAATGGCACCAAATTCCTACATAGAGCACTACCCTTGACCAGAGCCCTACGACCATTATGTAGGGAGCCCCTATGGGCCCTGGTGCCACAGCCAGTCGTTTGTTCTGAATTCACAGGGCAGAAACACACAACTCATTGTTTCAAAGGCAGTGTGTCTGAATCTAGAACAGTATTATTGTCTTTCTCTCTCCTTCTCTCCCTCTGTGTGTGCATGTGAAAGAGTGATATAACAGTGAATTAGACAGGGTTATTCAGTAATCTGAAACTTTACATTTGGTGTCATTACAGAGATTCGTTAACAAGGACAATCAATCAGATTCAGGTTACAGTCCTGGGTTGTGAGTGAGTGAGTGAGTGAGTGAGTGTTAGTGTGAGTGAGTGAGTGAGTGTTAGTGTGAGTGAGTGTTAGTGTGAGTGAGTGTTAGTGTGAGTGAATGAGTGAGTGAGAGTTAGTGTGAGTGAGTGAGAGTTAGTGTGAGTGAGTGAGTGAGTGAGTGAGTGAGTGAGTGAGTGAGTGAGTGAGTGAGTGAGTGAGTGAGTGAGTGAGTGAGTGAGTGAGAGTTAGTGTGAGTGAGTGAGTGAGAGTTAGTGTGAGTGAGTGAGTGAGAGTTAGTGTGAGTGAGTGAGAGTTAGTGTGAGTGAGAGTTAGTGTGAGTGAGTGAGTGTTAGTGTGAGTGAGTGAGAGTTAGTGTGAGTGAGTGAGTGAGTGAGTGAGTGAGTGAGTGAGTGAGTGAGTGAGTGAGTGAGTGAGTGAGTGAGTGAGTGAGTGAGAGTTAGTGTGAGTGAGTGAGTGAGTGAGAGTTAGTGTGAGTGAGTGAGTGAGTGAGTGAGTGAGTGAGAGTTAGTGTGAGTGAGTGAGTGAGAGTTAGTGTGAGTGAGTGAATGAGAGTTAGTGTGAGTGAGTGAGAGTTAGTGTGAGTGAGTGAGAGTTAGTGTGAGTGAGTGAGAGTTAGTGTGAGTGAGTGAGAGTTAGTGTGAGTGAGTGAGTGTTAGTGTGAGTGAGTGAGAGTTAGTGTGAGTGAGTGAGTGAGTGAGTGTTAGTGTGAGTGAGTGAATGAGTGAGTGAGTGAGTGTGAGTGTCCCTGTCAGCCAGCCCAGGTCCCATAGCTCCATCTCTGTCATCTTTAGGAGCTGCTGGGAAACACACCTGGTACTAATAAAACTCTTGTTTGTTTCACACCTGAGTGGCTCTTCATCACAGTGACACTGGTCTTCCTTAGCCAATAAGAAGTGACAGGTGAATGTGGATGTTCCTGGGTATTATATCTTCGTCCCTTTGTATTACACTTCAGAGCCCTGGTCAAACGTAGTGCACTATTCCCAGAACAGGTTATCATGTGGGGTGTGTTTTTGGGCAGATGGGTTGGTGCTAGTTGGGGATCCTGCTCTTTTCTCTGATAGATGTTCCCAGGAGAAATCAGGACATATTTTAAGCAGAAAGCTGTAATCTGCCCTCATCTGCTTTCCAGATGTGTTACTTGGAAATATGTTAAGTTTCCCTCCAACTATTAAACTAAACTCACTTCAGCTGAAGAGAGAGAAAACTTCTAAATCCACCCACCGTGCTTCCGCAGAAATATACACATCATTAGTAAATGGTAGGCAGCTGAAGCAAACAATAGCATTGAGAAGTGATATATTGTGATACTGAGAACCTCACAACTCATTCTACAAAATACAATAGATATCACTATTGTACCTGGTGGTCAATTTATCTAACTTAGAGCTCTGTCATTTTAGAAAACAAATTGTAGTGTTGGTTGATTGCGACAAATCTGACAGAACAAAAAAATAAATAATTGGATGTGCTTGACTTTAAATTCTCTTCAGTCCGGTGAGAAAGGGACTGAGATAATGCTGAAACTGGAATGGTAAGTCTGACAAACCACTGGCCTCCTCCACCGTACTGGGGTTCATGGCTTGGCTTTTGCTATGACCTGTACTACTGTAAAGACTGGTTCTGGTGCAGCAGGGCTGCTATGGTGTCAGGCACTGCAGTAGTCCCGGACAATCAGTTGTATTGTTCAACTCCCCAACCCTGACACATTAACCACTGAGCAGGAAGCTTAAGAGTCCATCTCTCTTTGCTAGGACCTAACTAAAACGCAATGTAAATGCAACATGCAACAACTTCAACGGTTTTACTGAGTTACAGTTCATATAAGGAACTCAGTCAATTGAAATAAATAAATTAGGCCCTAATCTATGGATTTCACATGACTGGGAATACAGATATGCATCGGTTGGTCACAGTTACCTTAAAGAAAAGGTAGGGGGCGTGGCTCAGAATACCAGTCAGTATCTGGTGTGACCCCCATTTGCCTCATGCAGTGTGACACATCTCCTTCACATAGAGTTGATCAGATTGTGGGCTGTGGAATGCTGTCCCACAGTGTGAAATTACTGGATATTGGCGGGAACTAGAAAAAGCTGTCATTCACGTCGATCCAGAGCATCCCAAACATGCTCAATGGGTGACATGTCTGGTGAGTATGCAGGCCATGGAAGAACTGGGACATTTTCAGCTTCCAGGAATTGCGTACAGATCCTTGCGACATGGGGCCGTGCATTATCATGCTGAAACATTTTTCCCTTTATTTAACTAGGCAAGTCAGTTAAGAACAAATTCTTATTTTCAATGAGGGCCTAGGAACAGTGGGTTAACTCCCTGTTCAGGGGCAGAACGACAGATTTGTACCATGTCAGCTCGGGGGTTTGAACTTGCAACCTTCCGGTTACTAGTCCAACGCTCTAACCACTAGGGTACCCTGCCGAAGTGATGGCAGCGGATAAATGGAACGACAATGGGCCTCAGGATCTCTTTATGGTATCTCTGTGCATTCAAATTGCCATCGATAAACTGCAAGTGTGTTTGTTGTCCGTAGCTCTTGTTTATTAAATTTTTTTTATTTAACCTTTATTTAACTAGGCAAGTCCGTTAAGAACAAATTATTATGCCTGCCCATACCATAACATAGCTTACATTTTGAATGGCCCATGATCAAAATTGGCAGGAACAGGGGCAGGGGGAAATGCATGTTGTCTGTATATATAGTGGAATGGAGAACCCCTTGTTTCCCTCATGCTGGGTAGGCAACTCTGGTTATTTTGTTGTGCAACAGGTGATATTCCACCTAAACTCTGGATGCCATGGACTCTCCTACCCTGTTCATGCAGCTACCCAGTACTCTGGATGCCATGGGCTCTCCAACCCTGTTCATGCAGCTACCCAGTACTCTGTATACCATGGGCTCTCCTACCCTGTTCCTGCAGCTACCCAGTACTCTGGATGCCATGGTCTCACCAACCCTGTTCATGCAGCTAACCAGTGATTAATGTGGGAAACCAAGTGAAATCTGTTCGGAAACATCAATAGTAACATGTTTTCACAGGGACACATATATCATTAAACTGTTGACAGCCCTTCTCTGTGTTCTGGAGAAAGGAATGAAGAAGAGGGGAGGAAATTAGAGGTCGACCGAATATGATTTTTCAACGCCGATACCGTAACCGATTATTGGAGGACCAAAAAAAGCTGATACCGATTAAAATCGGCCAATTTTCATAAATATATATTTGTAATAATGACAATTAAAACAATATTGAATAAACAATTAACTCTTTTATTTTAACTTAATATAATACATCAATAAAATCAATTTAGCCTCAAATAAATAATGAAACATGTTCAATTTGGTTTAAATAATGCAAAAGCAAAGTGTTGGCGAAGAAAGTGCAATATGTGCTATGTAAGAAAGCTAACGTTTCAGTTCCTTGCTCAGAACATGAGAACATATGAAAACTGGTGGTTCCTTTTAACATGAGTCTTCAATATTCCCAGGTAAGTAGTTTTAGGTTGTACTATTATTATAGGACGTTGCTCTCTATACCATTTGTATTTCATATACCTTTGACTATTGGATGTTCTATTAGGTACTTTAGTATTGCCATCCTCATCTCAGGAGTTGATAGGCTTGAAGTCATAAACAGCGCAATGCTTGAAGCATTGCAAAGAGCTGCTGGCAAACGCAGTAAAGTGCTGTTTGAATGAATGGTTACGAGCCTGCTGGTGCCTACCACCGCTCAGTCAGACTGCTCTATCAAATCATAGACTTAATTATAATAACACACAGAAATACGAGCCTTAGGTCATTAATATGGTCAAATCCGGAAACTATCATTTAGAAAACAAAACGTTTATTCTTTCAGTGAAATACGGAACCGTTCCGTATTTTATCTAATGGGTGGCATCCATAAGTCTAAATATTCCTGTTACATTGCGCAACCTCCAATGTTATGTCATAATTACATAAAATTCTGGCAAATTAGTTCGCAATGAGCCAGGCGGCCCAAATTGTTGCATATACCGTGACTCTGCGTGCAATGAACGCAAGAGATGTGACACAATTTCCCCTGGTTAATATTGCCTGCTAACATGATTTTCTTTTAACTAAATATGCAGGTTTAAAAACATATACTTCTGTGTATTGATTTTAAGAAAGGCATTCATGTTTATTGTTAGGTACATTCGTACAACGATTGTGCTTTTTTCGCAAATGCGCTTTTGTTAAATCATCCCCCGTTTGGCGACGTTGGCTGTCTTTGTTAGGAAGAAATAGTCTTCACACAGTTCGCAAAGAGTTAGGCGGCCCAACTGCTGCATATACCCTGACTCTGTTAGACAGAACGCAAGATAAGTGACAATTTCCCTAGTTAAAATAAATTAATGTTAGCAGGCAATATTACATGTGCTTCTACACCTGCATTGCTTGCTGTTTGAGGTTTTAGGCTGGGTTTCTGTACAGCACTTTGATATATCAGCTGATGTAAGAAGGGCTACATAAATACATTTGAATCTTAACTAAATATGCAGGTTTCAAAATATATACTTGTGTATTTATTATAAGAAAGGCATTGATGTTTATGGTTAGGTACACATTGGTGCAATGACAGTTATTTTTTCGCTAATGCGATTGCTAAATCATCAATTTGGCGAAGTAGGCTGTGAATCATTGATAAATTAACAGGCACCGCATCGATTATATGCAACGCAGGACAAGCTAGATAAACTAGTAATATCATCAACCATGTGTAGTTAACTAGTGATTATGTTAAGATTGATTGTTTTTTATAAGATACATTTAATGCTAGCTAGCACCTTACCTTGGCTCCTTGCTGCACTCGCATAACAGGTAGTCAGCCTGCCACGCAGTCTCCTCGTGGAGTGCAATGTAATCGGCCATGATCGGTGTCCAAAAATGCTGATTACCGATTGTTTTGAAAACTTGAAATCGTCCCTAATTAATCAGCCATTCCGATTAATCGGCCGACCTCTAGAGGAGATGGAAACGCATGGTGGAGAGAGGAATGAAGAGGAGATGGAAACGCATGGTGGAGAGATGTTCTGGAGAAAGGAATAAATAGGGGAGGAGGAGATGGAAACACATGGTGGAGAGATGTTCTGGAGAAAGGAATAAAGAAGAGGGGAGGAGGAGATGGAAACACATGGTGGAGAGATGTTCTGGAGAAAGGAATGAAGAGGAGGAGATGGAAACACATGGTGGAGAGATTCTGGAGAAAGGAATGAAGAGGAGGAGATGGAAACACATGGTGGAGAGATTCTGGAGAAAGGAATGAAGAAGAGGAGGAGATGGAAACACATGGTGGAGAGATGTTCTGGAGGAAGGAATGAAGAAGAGGAGAGGAGGAGATGGAAACGCATGGTGGAGAGATTCTGGAGCTAGAGGTAAATGTGTCACCCAATTATTTATGAAAATATAAAACAACGCCCTCTTCACTAGGTTATACAAAATAAAATACAAATGCGCTATAAATTGTAAGCTAAATCCGAATTTGTTTAATTTAGGCTAGACCAATTATGTAATAAAGATATTTTAAATCAGTATTTTTGTTGTTGTTCATGCTTATCTGCCACGTGTGATACGCAGTAGGCTATGTATTGTATAAAGGCACAATCATTATTTTAATTCATTTTTGGAGGGGGGGGGGGTTTGGGCTCATTTATAGGCTTATATATAATACTAATATGGGTGTTTTGAATGGATCATCACCTTAGAAAGCGCTGTCCATTTCTTTGTGCTAGGCTTTGAAACAACATCCACAACGACCATGTTTTACAAATCAACCCACTGTTGCCCTTCTTCCTTCAAATTGATCAATCACAGCGAGGTGAGTTTTAAAAGCACAATACTGTTTTGATAATAAGTGTTTGCGATTTTCGATTTCATTGATTTCCAGATTAGGTTAGAGGGCCAACAAACCCCTGAGTACCAGGCCATTAGGATTTGATGGAGGGACAATAGAGCCCTGAGTACCAGGCAATAGAGCCCCGAGTACCAGGCCATAGAGCCCTGAGTACCAGGCCATTAGGACCTGATGGAGGAACAACAGAGGGGATTACCTGGGCTCAACAGTCACGTGGAATTTTACTGCGGTCGTGACTGACGACTTCCAGTGTGGCGGTAATACGGTCATGACAACATCCCTAATCCTTACTCCAGGTTCTTGACCTCAGTTTTACAGGGATACTGTGTTATGTTATTATGGGATGTCAAGGGTAAGGTCTTACCCAGTACAATCCTGACAGTCTTCAGCTCAGCATGATGTCTCTGTTCCTACGTGGTCCTACGCAGTACTAGTATCTAACATATAGTTTCTGTTGTGAAGGTAGTGGAGGTTCTTACCCAATACGATGACGACAGTCTTCAGCAGACTCATCATGGTGTCTCTGTTCCTGCGTGGCCCAGAGCTGTGTCTGCTCATCCTCATGGTCCTCTGTCTCACGTACATAAAGATGTGAGCGTACAGCACCACCATGACCAGGAAGGTGACCAGGTTGAATACGGCCCAGAACACCAGGTAGGAGTTACAGTACAGTGGAGCCATGCTAGAACACGTGCCGATGTCACAGATACAGTTCCACCCTACCGACGGGATGGCTCCCATGACGATAGACAAGGTCCAGATGACTACAATCACCACCACCACACGCCGGTTGGACATGCGCGTGTGTAGCTGCATGCGGAAAACGGTGATGTGGCGCTCGATGGCAATGGCAAGGAGGTTACACACGGACGCGGTGAGGGACGTGTCGATGAGACCCTGTCGGAGCAGCCACGTGGAGACCGTGAGGCGCCGTGTGTTCGGGCCCGTGTTGAACATCAGGTAGAAGTACGCCAGGCCGGCAAAGAAGTCCGCGGCGGCCAGGTTGGCCATCAGGTAGTAAATAGGGAAGTGGAAGCGGCGGTTGACGTATATAGCCACCATGACCAGCAAGTTAGCCAGCATGATGAAGATACATACTGTGATACCCAGCCCCATCACCAGCTTACTGACGGTATTCCACTCTGTAGCCAGGTACTTTCCACTGTGGTTGTAGAAGAAGGCAATGGACTCATTGTAGAAGCACTGTTCCTCCTCCATCTTGAAGGCTGGCTAGGGGATCTGGAGGAGAGGAGACAGGGGTTAGAGAGAGTCACAGTGGGTCAGAGGGGTTCACAGTGGGTTGTTAGGGGTCTGGAGGAGAGGAGACAGGGGTTAGAGAGTCACAGTAGATTGTTAGGGAGACACAGTAGGTTGTTAGGGAGACACAGTAGGTTGTTAGAGAGACACAGTAGGTTGTTAGAGAGACACAGTAGGTTGTTAGAGAGACAGGGGCTAGTAGTAATCTAGGACAAATAACAACTGGAGGGGCCCTGACCTTTCACTCAGATATCATATTAGCATACCTTAAGGGAACATTTTGACATTCGCCAGTGAGAAAGTCCATATTGCAAATGTACGGTCCCTTACTAGCCGTCCGAAAACGTTTGTAAATTTCCCGGACGGCGTCGGGCCGTGCGGCAGGGCCGGATCTACCGGGAAGTCATCAAACGAACTCTCTCGTACATTCGGTTTCCGTTTTATAAAATAATCAAATTTTGGTCATTTTTCCGCTGTCCCGATAAATCCCACAAGAGGGCGAATGGAATCATATTGCAAATGTACAAAACATCACGATTCACGACGTGGCCTTATCTCCTAAACGGAAAATATTTTGAAGCCGAAACTTGGTGAGCATAGGTTTGGCATAATGGGCAGTTGGCCCCGAACAAGATGGCGTCTAGGCCTCAACGGTTTTTGAGTTATGGCCATTTTTCTGGGAAAAAAAGGTCCAAAATTAAAATAGAGCAATCATTTTTCTGCTTCACGTCAAAGTAAAGGAACCTATGGTGTCAATAAAAAAAGAAACAGACATGTATCTATCGTTGTTTAAGAGAAATCGTACAATGTCCAATTGGTGATGTTCAAAAATATTATTATTATTATTTTTAAAACAGTTACAGATCCAGTTGCAGGGTGTTCATACAATCTTTTTAAAGTGTGCTGCAGAGCTCTGCGAGATTTCTGTGATTTTCTGAAATAACTCACTAAACCCTCCGTAAATTACTCAGTTCTTAACGTAAAGACTTAAAACTCAGGATTCTGTAAAGGCCCGAATTAGGACATGAGTTTATTTATAGCTTCCTGTGCCAACCGGAAGTGCCTTAAATGGTGTCATAGTGGCTGTTTTGAAGGGTTAAAATGGTCAGACCTTTCAAAGCTTCATATGTGTGATTAGGCAACCCCCATGAACTATAAATCAGTCATGACTCCCATAAAATTTCAAAGAAAAACTAAATCACACACACACACAGCTTGGCAGGAGGGACCCATTGGGGTGCGTAGAGATAGAGTGCCTGCAATAGTTACCTTTTGTTCGAGCTAAAAAAGAACCGTCAGACCTAGAGTTCCGAAACTTTAGAAACCTGTTCTAGACCTCAGGTCGATAGTGCTTGGTGAGTTACGTGGCTCTAGAAGGTTCTCGGACCGAGAAACAGCCTCGTACATTTGCAATAATGTCAATTCATTTTTGCATCACGAAAATGACGACATTTAGAAATGTCCCAGAGTCGCAAGACTAGGTGCATTACGACCGCCTTGGCCCATATAGACGGACCCCAACATTTCTGTCCGATTGCTCATTCGGGGACCCCGTAGCAAGGCATGGAAAAAAGTGGATTTTCAGCACCAATTAGGGTCTTGCTCAGGCACCAAATTACCTATCGAGCCGAAACTTGGGATTCAGGGTCGCCTCACATAGACCTACACATAATGTCAGGACTGGACCTGCAGCTAGAACGTAACTACGTGTTTTACATTTTTATTATGGTTTGAACATAAGGCGTTGTGAATTTTGGGCCAGCTCTGAAGTATGTGATAGTTGGCTACTAAGCGAGTTGGAAAAAGTGGGTTTGGTGTTAGTTTGTATCAGTTTGGTGTCAGAATTATATCTAATTGACTGATGGACGGTGACTTGCTGGTGACTATTGTCAATTTGCAATATGTTTAAATAGTGAGGTACCATCACCAAAGTGACATTCTGAAATCAACCCTAACGAGCGATGGGGAGGAACCAGAATCACTGCCCCGCCATCCTGAGTTCATCAGGCCAGTCAATTTTGCATTTCAGCAGGATTTTTTAGCATGCCAAATTCGTGATGGTACATGCCCATTGAAACATATTGCAAATGCATGTGCACTTACAATATGATTCAATAGTGAAAAAACATCACCAAATGGACATGATGAAATCAACACAACGAGTGATGGAAAGGAACAACTATCACTGCCCGGCCAGTCAATTTTGCATTTCTGCAGTATTTTTGAGCATGTCAAATTTCTCATGGCATTTGGCCCCCCAAAAAGTGACTTTTGACTTCCTATGAAATCATATTGCAAATGGACAAGTAAAAAAATACAAATACAAAACGATAATAAAATATGACTAAAGTATGTTGATACAGTTCTTATACGTGTGTAATTGACACAAAATTCAAAAGAATTTCAAAAAAACGGTCCAGAAAGCACCTTAAGGGTGTGTGAAGTTTTCAAAAATTTTGCTATTTTTGACTTTTGACTTCCTATGAAATCATTTTGCAAATGGACAAAACATATGCCTTATGCGCAAGTAAAAAATCATAATAAAAAATAATGATAATAAAATTGGACAAAAGTATATTCATACAGTTTTTACACATGTGTAATTGACAAAAAAAACAACAACTATGCACTATGCTTGAAAATATGGAGTGGTACTCAGTAACGTGTTAAACATAACACTTTGTATGCATGACAAAAGTGAAGTGCTTTGCCACATTTTTTGCAGTATTACTTTAGTGCAGGATGCATGTTTTGAAAGATTTTTTTTATCCTGTACAGGCTTCCTTCCTTTCACTCTATCAATTAGGTCAGTATTGTGGAGTAACTGCAATGTTGTTGATCCATCCTCAGTTTTCTCCTGTCACAGCCAATAAACTCTGTAACTGTTTTAAAGTCACCATTGGCCTCATGGTGAAATCCCTGAATGGTTTCCTTCCTCTCCGGCAACCGAGTTAGGAAGGACGCCTGTATCTTTGTAGTGACTGGATATTGTATCAATTCCCCCAAAGTGTTATTAATAACTTCACCATGCTCAAAGGGATATTCAATGTCTTTTTTTCCACCCATCGACCTTCTTTGCAAGGCATTGGGAAGCCTCCCTGGTCTTTGTGGTTGATAATTGTGAGGTACAGTATGTGTGGGGTACAGAGATCAAGAGGTCATTCAAAATGTTAAACACAATTATTGCACACAGAGTCCTTGCAACTTATGTGACTTGTTAAGCAGATTTTTTACCCCTGAACTTATTTACGCTTGCCATAACAAAGGGGTTGAATACTTATTGACTCATTTCAGCTTTTCAATTTTTATTAATTTGTAAAACTTTGACAAACATAATTCCACTTTGACATTATGGTGTATTGTATGTAGGCCAGTGGCCAAAAAACCTCAATATAATCCATTTTAAATTTAGACTGTAACAACACAATGTGGAAAAAGTCAAGGGGTGTGAATACTTTCTGAAAAGCACATTAGTCAGTCCAAAATTGATTTTTAATTCTGTCATGGAAATATATGTATTTCCTGTTAACAAGTCATTTACAGTTTCTGTGCCTTTAGTATTCCATGTGGGTCAACGTATCAGTGAATTGTGAAAATCTATCCAAGGATCGTTCCATAGGGTTGTGTTTGTAGGGAGCGATATTGGTTTCATTTTCCTCCATATTGTAGTTAACTATATAGTTGTTCATGTTCTCAGCTGTATCCTTTCAAAATAGACAAAATATTCTGGGGATGAGCATGTGCATCTTTAATATGTACCCGTTGTTCCTCTTTAGTATTTTAACTAGATGTTGCAAGTCCCTGGGTGGTGAGTTGATACAATTCCAAATCCGGAAGGTTAAAACCACCCACAGACTCAGGAAGACATAAAACTTTCCTATTTATTTGATGAGTTTGATTCGCCCATATCGGTCTTATGACAGAGTATACTTTTTTTTTAAAGAACGTCTTCGGTATTATCAAAAATAAATCTAAAAACTGTTCAAGAGGTTTATTCTACCTTTAAAATGTATGGGAAGAATGTTCCATTTAATTAGATCTGCTTTCATATTGTTGAATAAAGTTATCTTTATATATTTGTCACTTATTAAAACCTCTACGGGATCGGTGTCCCTCAACCAGGACAGTTGTTGCTTAATATGAGATAATGAGACTAGAATGACATTGTATACAACAGCCAACTTTCCGGGACATAGACATATCTTATATGGGTAGAAAGCTTACATTCTTGTTAATCTAACTGCAGTGTCCACCTTACAGTAGATTTCACAGCAAAAGAAATAACATGCTATTGTTTGAGGATAGTGCAAAAATAACAAATCACAGAAACTGGTTTGATACATTCAGTAATCATGCTCTGATTTGTCATCCTGAGGGTCCCAGAGATAAAATGCAGCATAGTTGTTTGATAAAAATCTATTTTTACACTCAAATGCAGGAACTGGGTTCTACAGCTTGAACCCCTGCTGTCTCTGACTCCACACCCACCCCACCCGGCCATCTAGATGTGAGAAGGTTAGTGACTTTTCTGTAGGGAAGCTAATGATCCATCGTGTATGACATTCCTGGGAATGTGTAAACTAAACAAAAATGTATTACCATAGCATGTTTGTATGTTTTCTATAGTTAGTCTCTATGTAGTTGAGAATGTATAAATTGACCAATTCAGCACATTTGCGCAAAATTGATGCAAAATATTGTGTAGTGATCTAATTCTTCACTGGATCAGTCTGAAACTTTGCACACACACTGCTGCCATCTTGTGGACAACATCTACATTACAGCTAAAATCCAATCTCAATGTATGGTCCTTTGGAACCAAAAAAACAAATAGAAAACACATTTTTATATGATCTTTTACCAGATCTAATGTGTTATATTCTCCTACATTAATTTCACATTTCTACAAACCTCAGTGTTTCATTTGAAATGGTATCAGGAATATGCATATCCTTCAGGTCCTGAGCTACAGGCAGTTAGATTTGAGTGTCATTTTAGGAAATAATTGAAAAAAGGGTTTGATCTTTAAGCATTCTAAGTATTTTTGTGGTCCAATTTTTCCTATTACCATTAATTCCGTTTTTTTTCCACATACATTTTTTAATTCAGAGATTTTAGAATATTCTGGAAATCTGTCCTTTAGTCTGATGAGTCCAAATGTGAGATTTGTGATTCCAACCGCATCGTCTTTGAGTTGTAGAGTAGGTGAACAGATGATCTCCGCATGTGTGGTTCCCACCATGAAGCAAAGAGGAGGAGGTGTGATGGTGTGGGGGTGCTTTGCTGGTGATACGGTAGGTGATTTATTTCAAATATACACAGTAGGTATATATTTTGATTTGATTAACACTTTTTTGGTTACTACATGATTCCATGTGTTACTAAATAGTTTGTTTTCACTATTATTCTACAATGTAGGAAATAGTCAAATTAAAGAAAAGAAAAACCCTTGAATGAGTAGTTGTCCAAACTTTTGACTGGTACTGTATGAATTTCAGCCATACTACACTCTCCTCTCCAGTCATATGTAATACAGCCATATCTCCTCTCCTCTCCAATACAGCCATACCTCCTCTCCTCTCCAGTCATATGTATTTTCCATGTATTACCTTCTGCTGGGCAGATGGAAGTACTGTGTCCCAAATGGCACTCTAGTCCCTGTGACAGTCTAAAGTAGTGCACTAAATACGGAAGAGAGAGCCATTTGGGAACGCATCCATTGATTCTCATGGAATGGCTGTGTTTAATTGTATCCCCGACCAGATAAGAGTTCCTTTGTTCTGTCTCTTCTGGGAGCGACAGGATAATAGGCAGGCTGTGACCTCATCAGTACTAGACACAGGGTGCTCCAGGGTGGTCCTGTCTACAAGAGAAGACGAATGGACGTGTCCCAAATGGCCCATGTGCATCTGGTGAGAAGTAGTGCATTATATAGGGAATGGAGTGCCATTTGGGATGCACTCCGCCTGGTCTTTTTATCCCATTTATGGAGAGAGAGAGAGAGAGGGAGGACTGTCTGCACACAGTTAAGCATAGAAGCATTTTGTCCTCCCTTCACTTCAACACAGTCCCATCAAAAGGTTCGCAGACAGGGCCGGCCCTAGCCTTTTGCCCCCCCCCCCCCCCCCAATCTCACGACAAAACATTTTAGTCACCCCCCTCTTCACGGTGGAAAGATAATTTCATCTACACATTTTGCCGTAAAGAAAATGTTTTCTGGAAGTTTTCTGCAATTCCGGAGGGCAGAGAGAACTTTGCAATTTTATAACATATGATTAAAAAAAAGCAATTATAATGTCCTGCAATTCTATTCATTTTGCCATGGGGTCCCACATGAAAAAAATACTGAAGTCTTAGTAAATTTATACCCGTCTGTACATTATGCCCTGAATGTATTCTACCAAGCCCAGAAATCTGCTCCTTTATTTCTCTGCCCCTAACGCCCTAGACGACCAGTTTTGATAGCCTTTAGCCGTACCCTCATCCTACTGTTCCTCGGGTGATGTAGAGGTTAACCCAGGCCCTGTGTGTACCCAGGCACTCTACTTTTTGTTGACTTCTGTAACCGTAAAAGCCTTGGTTTTGCGATGTTAACATCAGAAGTCTCCTCCCAAAGTCTGTTATACTCACTGCTTTAGCACACTCCACCAACCCTGATGTCCTAGCCATGTCTGAATCCTGGCTTAGGAAGGCCACCAAAAATCCTGAGATTTCCATACCCAACTACAACATTTTCCATCAAGATAGAACTGCCAAAGGGGGAGGAGATGCAATCTACTGCAGAGATAGTTTGCAAAGTTCTGTCATACTTGCCAGGTCTGTCCCCAAACAGTTAGAGATTCTGGTTTTTAAAATTAATCTCTCCAGAAATAAGTCATTTACTGTTGCCGTTTGTTATAGACCCCCTTGGCCCCCAGTTGTGCCCTGGACACCATTATATGTGAGTTGATCGCCCCCCATTTATCTTCAGAGTTTGTACTGTTAGGTGACCTAAACTGGGATATGCTTAACACCCCGGCAGTCCTACAATCTATGCTGGATGCCCTCAATCTCACACAAATGATCAAGAAACCCACCAGGTACAACCCTAAATCTGTAAACATGGGCACCCTCATAGATATTATCCTGACCAACTTGCCCTCTAAATACACCTCTGCAGTTTTCAATCAGGATCCCAGCAATCACTGCCTCATTGCCTGCATCCGTAATGGGTCAGCAGTCAAACGACCACCCCTCATCACTGTCAAACGTGTTATAGGGAGCTTCTGCGAGCAGGCCTTTCTAATCGATCTGGCCCAGGTATCCTGGAAGGATATTGACCTCATCCTGTCAGTAGAGGATGCCTGGTTGTTCTTTCAAAGTAATTTCCTCACCATCTTAAATAAGCATGCCCTGTTCAAAAAATGTAGAACTAAGAACAGATATAGCCCTTGGTTCACTCCAGACCGGACTGCCCTCGACCAGCACAAAAACAATCCTGTGGCGTACTGCATTAGCATTGAATAGCCCCCGCGATATGCAACTTTTCAGGGAAGTAAGGAACCAATACACACAGTCAGTTTCTAAAAGCGAGCCTTTGCTTTCCTAACAGAAATCTCCAGCTCTAACTCCAAAAAGTTCTGGGACACTAAAGTCCATGGAGAATAAGAGCACCTCCTCCCAGCTGCACACTGCACTGAGGATAGGAAACACTACGACCACCGATAAATCCACGATAATCAAGAATTTCAATAAGCATCTCTACAGCTGGCCATGCTTTCCTCCTGGCCACCCCAACCTTGGCCAACAAGCGCCGCACCCCACGCAGCTACTTGCCCAAGCCTCCCTAGCTTCTCCTTCACCCAAATCCAGATAGCCGTTGTTCTGAAAGAGCTACAAAACCTCCTATTAGCCGGGCTAGAAAATCTGGACCCTCTCTAAAATTATCCGCCACCATTGTTGCAACCCCTATCACTATTCTGTTCAACCTCTCTTTCGTATCATCCGAGATTCCTAAAGATTGGAAAGCTGCTGCGGTCATTCCCCTCTTCAAAGGGGATGACACCCTAGACCCAAACTGTTACAGACCTATATCCATCCTGCCCTTCCTTTCTAAAGTCTTCGAATGCCAAGTTAAACAGATTGACCATTTCGACCAGACCATTTCGAATCCCACCGTACCTTCTCCGCAGTGCAATCCGGTTTCCGAGCTGGTCACGGGAGCACCTCGGCCACGCTCAAGGTATTAAACAATATCATAACCACCATCGATAAAAGACAGTACTGCGCAGCCGTCTTCATCGACCTGGCCAAGGCTTTCGACTCTATCAATCACCGTAATCTTATTGGCAGATTCAACAGCCTTGGTTTCTCAAATGACTGCCTTGCCTGGTTCACCAACTACATCTCAGATAGATTTCAAATCGGAAAGGCCTGTTGACCGGCCCTCTGGCAGTCTCTATGGGATACCACAGGGTTCAATTCTCAGGCTGACTCTTTTCTATGTATATATCAATGATGTCGCTCTTGCTGCTGTTGGTTCTCTGATCCACCTCTACGCAGACAACACACTTCTGTATACAATCCAAAATTAGAAATCAGCTTCCTATTTCACAGCAAAGCCTCCTTCACTCACGCCGCCAAACACACCCTTGTAAAAAACGGACTATCCTACCAATCCTCGGCGATGTCATTTTCAAAATGGCCTCCAAAACTCTACTCAGCAAATTGGATGTGTATCACAGTGTCATCCGTTTTGTCACCAAAGCCCCATATACCACCCACCGCTGCGACCTGTATGCTCTTGTCGGCTGGCCCTCGCTACTTATTCGTCGCCAGACCCACTGGCTCCAGGTCATCTAAGTTTTTGCTAGGTAAAGCTCCGCCTTATCTCAGCTCACTGGTCACCAGAACACCCACCCGTAGCACGCGCTCCAGCAGGTATATCTCACTAGTCATCCCCAAAGCCAACACTTCCTTTGGCCACCTTTCCTTCCAGTTCTCTGCTGCCAATGACTGGAATGAATTGCAAAAATCGCTGAAGTTGGAGACTCCTATCTCCCTCACTCAGTTTAAGCATCAGCTATCTGAGCAGCTTACCGATCGCTGCAGCTGTACACATCCCATTTGTAAATAGCCCACCCAATTGACTTTTTTGCACATCTATCACTCCAGCGAAGATTTAGCTCAATTGTAATTACTTCGCTACTATGGCCTATTTATTGCCTTACCTCCTTACTCCATCTGCACACACTGTATATAGACTTTTCTATTCTTATTGACTGTATGTTAGTTTACTCCATGTGTAACTCTGTTGTTTGTGTCGCACTGCTTTGCTTTATCTTGGCCAGGTCGCAGTTGTAAATGAGAAGTTGTTCTGAAATGTAAAGTGTTGGTCCCATGTGTGGACCCCAGGAAGAGTATTTTTCTACCACAAGCCGCCTGCAATGTCATTTTAGAGAATTTGTCAGTACGTCCAAACGGCCTCAACCACAGACCACGTGTAACCACGGGACCACATCCAGCTTCTTCACCTGCAGGATCACGTGATCAGTTAGGATGAAATGATTATTTTTTTATTTTTTTTATTTCACCTTTATTTAACCAGGTAGGCTAGTTGAGAACACCTTTATTTAACCAGGTTGGCTAGTTGAGAACACCTTTATTTAACCAGGTAGGCTAGTTGAGAACAAGTTCTCATTTGCAACTGCGACCTGGCCAAGATAAAGCATAGCAGTGTGAGCAGACAACAAAGAGTTACACATGGAGTAAACAATTAACAAGTCAATAACACAGTAGAAACCAAAGGGGGAGTCTATATACAATGTGTGCAAAAGGCATGAGGAGGTAGGCAAATAATTACAATTTTGCAGATTAACACTGGAGTGATGAATGATCAGATGGTCATGTACAGGTAGAGATATTGGTGTGCAAAAGAGCAGAAAAGTAAATAAATAAAAACAGTAACATGCTTACGTAAATGTATTTTGCAACGCTCGCACACAATGCTCCCTCAAGAAAGAGTCCCAAATTGCAACCTATAGTATCTGGTAAAAAAGTAGTGCACTAGTAGGGAATAGGGTGCCATTTGGGATGTATCCTGATTAATGACAGACGTGTGTGAAGTGTTTCTTTCATCCACACACACACACACACCAAAAAAAAATGGGGACTGCTCTTAAGTGTTCCTGCTAATTTATTGAGTATTCAGTAAGACAAGCAGTGGAGTGTGAGGTGGCTCTTTGATAGAAATGGAGGTGGGACTCAATACATTCAAGGCTTTCAACACTTTGAGGCTTTTAAAAGTTAATCCCATAGTTGACTGGTATTCACTGGAGTTCAGAAAGGATGGGGTTGATGTGGGCTGACTTCCTGGTCAGGACTCTGGAGAAGTTGTAGCCTCTGAAGTCATTTGTCTGGTTGGTAGACCCCCTCCGAACAGAGCACTGCCGTAGTCAACCCGGGAGAAGATGAAGGCGTGGATAAGTTTCACAGATGGAAACATTATCTTTAGCAGATATGTTCAATATGAGCATTAAAAGGACAGAAAAGGATCAAACGTGACACCCAGGTTGGATATGACAGGGAACAGATGGATGTCTTGACCAACAATTGTAGGGCAGATGTTTCCAGCACTGCTGACCTGCTTGGGTGTCTCAAATAAGCATCGCCTCAGTCTTCCAGCTGGAGGAAGTAATTTCATCCATACGATGACGTCATCTAGGCAGCTGCCAATTTACAATAGTACTGAGATGGTAATATATACCTGGTTATCGTCAGCGTAGCTTAACAGCCGTGGAAGTTGATGTTACGGAATCTGAGGATTTGGCCGAGAGGGAGCTTGTAAATGACGGACAGAAACACAGCCCGGTGGGACATCATGGTGGGACATTGCATGTGACTGCAGACTCCTCCGATCTGGACTCTCCAGTGATGTATTGCTTCCCATTGGAGAGATAGGAGAACCAGTTGTTCCAGAGACAGCCGTGTGCTCTCTGAGACACCGCAGGGGGATGTGCTCTCTGAGACACCGCAGGTATGGTCTAGAGACGGCAGCAGTGTGCTCTCTGAGACACCGCAGGAGGATGGTGTGGTCTAGACAGCAGCAGTGTGCTCTGAGACACCGCAGGAAGATGCTATGGCCTATTCAGCAGTGTGCTCTGAGACACCGCAGGAGGATGGTGTGGTCTAGAGACAGCAGCAGTGTGCTATCTGAGATGCTGCAGGAGGATGCTATGGTCTAGACAGCAGTTTTTATTTATTTTATTTTACTAGGCAAGTCAGTTAAGAACAAATTCTTATTTTCAATGACGGCCTAGGAACAGTGGGTTAACTGCCTGTTCAGGGGCAGAACGACAGATTTGTACCTTGTCAGCTCGGGGATTTGATCTTGCAACCTTTCGGTTACTAGTCCAACGCTTTAACCACTAGGCTACCCTGCCGCCCCAGTGTGCTCTCTGAGATGCTGCAGGAGGATGCTATGATCTAGACAGTAGCAGTGTGCTCTCTGAGACACAGCAGGAGGATGGTGTGGTCTAGAGACAGCAGCAGTGTGCCATCTGAGATGCTGCAGGAGGATGCTATGGTCTAGAGACAGCAGCAGTGTGCTCTCTGAGACACCGCAGGAGGATGCTATGACCTATTCAGCAGTGTGCTCTGAGACACCGCAGGAGGATGCTATGGTCTAGAGACAGCAGCAGTGTGCTCTCTGAGACACCGCAGGAGGATGCTATGGTCTAGAGACAGCAGCAGTGTGCTCTCTGAGACACCGCAGGAGGATGCTATGGTCTAGAGACAGCAGCAGTGTGCTCTCTGAGACACCGCAGGAGGATGCTATGGTCTAGAGACAGCAGCAGTGTGCTCTCTGAGACACCGCAGGAGGATGCTATGGTCTAGAGACAGCAGCAGTGTGCTCTCTGAGACACCGCAGGAGGATGCTATGGTCTAGAGACAGCAGCAGTGTGCTCTCTGAGACACCGCAGGAGGATGCTATGGTCTAGAGACAGCAGCAGTGTGCTCTCTGAGACACCGCAGGAGGATGCTATGGTCTAGAGACAGCAGCAGTGTGCTCTCTGAGACACCGCAGGAGGATGCTATGGTCTAGAGACAGCAGCAGTGTGCTCTCTGAGACACCGCAGGAGGATGCTATGGTCTAGAGACAGCAGCAGTGTGCTCTCTGAGACACCGCAGGAGGATGCTATGGTCTAGAGACAGCAGCAGTGTGCTCTCTGAGACACCGCAGGAGGATGCTATGGTCTAGAGACAGCAGCAGTGTGCTCTCTGAGACACCGCAGGAGGATGCTATGGTCTAGAGACAGCAGCAGTGTGCTCTCTGAGACACCGCAGGAGGATGGTGTTTTCTACGGCAGGGTTCCCCAACTGGTGAATGTTTGATTTATTTGTTATTGGTCAATAGACTGTAAAAACACCAGTAAATCAGCTCCAAGTGATTTTAATTAAGAAATCTTTTCCCAAGTATTCCAACGCGTAATAGAGACACACGTGATCGTATACAAATGTAAGTTTATAATGATTGTGTTTTAGTCAAACATATCTGTTTGGGCTTCTTGCGGTCAATTTGCAGTCTACAAATTATTTGTAATTATGTTCCAGCCCCCCCGACCATCCGCTCAAGAAAGAAAAACAAAAAGAGGATGCTGGGAGATCCAGAATCTGCAGTCAACAGCAGATTGTTAATACCTTCCACCACAGCTGTTTCGGTGTTGAGCAAGAGCCATGCAGAAGGTTGGAAGATTTTACATCATTATTTTACAAACAGCTGATCTGGGGATCTGAAATAGCGTCAGGCCGTACTCATAAAAGCAGAACAGATGGAAATGTTTTACATACTGACAGATATAACACTAAGTTGTGCTAACACACCCAACCCCCAAAGTCTTCCATTTCAGGCACAGCCCATGAATTCCACAGTTTATAGTATTTAGACAGGACCCCCCCCCCCAACCCCTAACTTATACAGACCCCCGCCGAACCCCTGACATAGCTTAGGACTATACTGAACAAAATGAGCTTCCCTGAGCCTGTTTCTGACAGTTTGTGTAGAAATGATCAGGTTGTGTAAAACAGTTTCCTGTCCGGGTGGCTGGTCTCAGCCCGCAGGTGAAGGAGGAAGATGTGGAGGTCCTGGGCTGCCGTGGTTACTTGTGGTCTGCAGTTGTGTGGCCAGTTGGACATACTACCAAATTCTCTAAAACAATGTTGGCGGTGGCTTATGGTAGATACTTTAATGTTAATACCAATTGTACGCTCCCTCAAAACTTGAGACATCTGTGGCATTGTGTTGTGTGACAAAACTGCACATTTTAGAGTGGACTTTTATTGTCCCCAGCACAAGGTGCATCTGTGTAATGATTATGCTGTTTAATCAGCTTCTTGATAAGGCCACACCTGTCAGGTGGATGGATTATCCTGGCAAAGGAGAAATGCTCCCTAACAAGGATGTAAACAAATTTTATGCATCATATTTGAGAGAAATATGTTTTTTTTGTGCGTATGGAACATTTCTGGGATCTTTAATTTCAGCTCATGAAACATGGGACCAACACTTTACATGTTGCTTTCATATTTTTGTTTATTTAGTATTAATTAGGATCCACATTAGCTGCTGCCAAAGTAGCTACTCTTCCTGGGGTCAAAACAGGGTTAGTTTATATATTTTGTCAGTATAGTTCAAGAATTGTTGTGTCACGCTGCTATAGAGACACTGTAAGGAATGTGAACATACAAGATGACCCCACACATCCACATTGCTGTGCGTAAATGATAAGGATTCGATTACAAGACGCACGCTGAGGCTCCAGGCTATTTCACAAACATGTGCACGTGCTCAAGGCACAGCCCAGAGGCCCATTACTTCCTGCCAGGGTGTTGGGGGAGAAGAGAATCAGCCAATTCAACTCTAGAGCTCTGGCCTGAATACACTGGACATACACTATGTGTGTGTGTGTGTGTGTGTGTGTGTGTGTGTGTGTGTGTGTGTGTGTGTGTGTGTGTGTGTGTGTGTGTGTGTGAGCCTGTGTTTAACTCAACCAGTGCATTGCTCTGCTGACTGAGTTCCTCTGTTGAGTTTTAAAGCAGGAAAACTCAGAAAAACACAGCCCAGACGGAAAAGTCCAGTTTTCAATACAACCTAGTGAGATATCTGTTAGTCACACTGGGTCACAATGTCTGTTTTGTCACAAACACCTCATGAGCAAAATCTCATTTTGACTTACCTACAGTGCCTAAAGAAAGTACAGTTGTCGGAAGGTTACATACACCTTAGCCAAATACATTTAAACTCAGTTTCACAATTCCTGACATTTAATCCTAGTAAAAATTCCCTGCCTTAGGTCAGTTAGGATCACCACCTTATTTTAAGAATGATACATGTCAGAATATTAGTAGAGAATTATTTATTTCAGATTTGAATTCTTTCATCACATTCCCAGTGGGTCTGAAGTTTACATACACTCAATTCATATTTGGTAGCATTGCCTTTAAACTGTTTAACTTGGGTCAAATGTTTTGGGTAGCCTTCCACAAGCTAACCACAATATGTTGGGTGAATTTTGGCCCATTTCTCCTGACAGAGCTGGTGTAACCGAGTCAGGTTTGTAGGCCTCCTCGCTCGCACACGCCTTTTCAGTTCTGCCAACAAATGTTCCATGGGATTGTGGTCAGAGCTTTGATGGTCACTCCAATACCTTGACATTGTTGTCCTGAAGCCAATTTGCCACAGCTTTGTAAGTATGCTTGGGGTCATTGTCCATTTGGAAGATCCTTTTTGTGACCAAGCTTTAAAGACTGATGTCTTGAGATGTTGCTTCCAATATATCCACAATTTCCCCACCTCATGATGCCATCTATTTTGTGAAGTGCACCAGTCCCTCCTGCAGCAAAGCACTCCCACAACATGATGCTGCCACCCCCGTGCTTCACGGTTGGGATGATGTTCTTCGGCTTGCAAGCCTCCCCCTTTCTCCTCCAAACATAACGATGGTCATTATGGCTAAACAGTTCTATTTTTGTTTCATCAGACCAGAGGACATTTATACAAAAAGTACAATCTTTGTCCCAATGTAGAGTTGCAAACCGTAGTCTGGCTTTTTTATGGCGGTTTTGGAGCAGTGGCTTCTTCCTTGCTGAGCGGCCTTTCAGATTATGTTGATATAGGACTCATTTTACTGTGGATATAGATACTTTTGGACCCGTTTCCTCCAGCATCGTCACAAGGTCCTCTGCTGTTGTTCTGGAATTGATTTTCACTTTTTGCAACAAAGTACGTTCATCTCTAGGAGACAGAACGCGTCTCCTTCCTGAGCAGTATGACGGCTGCGTGGTCCCATGGTGTTTATACTCATGTACTATTGTTTGTACAGATGAACGTGGTACCTTCAGGCGTTTGGGAAATTGCTCCCAAGGATGAACCAGACTTTTTGAATTCTACAAATTATTTCTGAGGTCTTGGCTGATTTATTTAGATTTTCCCATAATGTCAAGCAAAGAGGCACTGAGTTTGAATGTAGGCCTTGAAATACATCAACATGTACACCTATCAGAAGCTTCTAAAGCCATGACATAATTTTCTGGAATTTTCCAAGCTGTGTAAAGGCACAGTCAACTCGTGCATTTAAACTCTGAACAACTGGAATTGTGATACAGTAAATTATAAGTGAAGTAATCTGTCTGTAAACAATTGTTGGAAAAATGACTTGTGTCATGCACAAAGTAGATGTCCTAACCGACTTGCAAAACTATAGTTTGTTAAAACCTCTTTGGGCTAGGGGGCAGTATTTGGAAGTTCGGTTGACTGACGTGCCCAAAGTAAACTGCCTGTTAATCAGGCCCGGAAGCTAGGAAATGCATATAATTGGTAGCATTGGATAGAAAACACTCTGAAGTTTACAAAACTGTTAACCTCTTAGACAAAAAAAAATATTACTACAAAATATTAATATGCTTTAGCAAGACAAGCATGTGTAAGATAGCCTAGCATAGCATTATGTCCAGCGAGCAGCAGGTAACTTGGTCATGAAAATCAGAAAAGCAATCAAATTAAGTCGTTTACTTTTGATGAGCTTCGGATGTTTTCACTCACGAGACTCCCAGTTAGACAGCAAATGTTAATTTTGTCCTATAAAGATTATTTTTATAGCTGAAATACCTCCGTTTGTTCTTCACGTTTTGTTGAGAAATCCACCGGAAATTGCGGTCACAACAACCCCGAAAAATATTCCAAATTAGATCCATAATATCGACAGAAACATGGCAAACGTTTTTTTAAATAATCAAGCCTCAAGGTGTTTTTCAAATATCTATTCGATAATATCAACCCGGGACAATTGGCTTCTTAGTAGGAGCGAGAGAAACAATGGCCGCCTTTGTCTATTACGCACAAATCACTCGGAGAGCCACCATCTGACCACTGACGCAATGTTGTCGTTCACGCTCATTTTTCAAAATTAAAGCCTGAAACTATGTCTTGTGACTCTAGACACATTAGGGAAGCCATAGAAAAAGGAATCTGGTTGATATCCCTTTCAATGCTCAATAGGGAGGCACAGGAACGCAGAGGTAAAAAAAAAAAATCACTTCCTGATTGGATTTTTCACAAGCTTTCGCCTGCAATATCAGTTCTGTTATACTCACAGACAATATTTTTACAGTTTTGGAAACTTTAGAGTGTTTTCTATCATAAGCTGTGAATTATATGCATATTCTATTATCTTGTCCTGAGAAATAGCCTGTTTACTTTGGGAACGTTATTTTTCCAAAAATGAAAATACTGCCCCCTAATCTCAAGAGGTTAAAATAATGTCTGAGTGTAACAGAACTGATATGGCAGGTGAAAACGCAAGGAGAATCCATTCGGGAAAAAATATTTGTTGAGGTCACAGGCCATTTCAATGCTAGTCTATGGGATATTCAAAAGACTTCCTCCCAGATTGCAGTTCCTATGGCTTCCACTAGATGTCAAAAGTCTTTAGAAAGGGTTTCAGGCTTGTTTTTTGAAAAATGAGCAAGTAGTTGTAGTTTTTCTGCCTCTGCTGGTTTGATTTTTTTTTTAAATGTTGGTGTATGTGGGGAGCTGTCCTCAGATAATTGCATGGTATGCTTCCGCCGTAAAGCCTTTTTGAAATCTGACAAAGCCGCTGGATTAACAAGAAGTTAAGCTTTTAAACGATGTAAGACATCATGAATGTTTAATATTATGATTTTTGTATTTTGAGTTTTGCGCTGTGCGATTTCACCGGATGTTGTCGTGGTGGGTCACTAGTATTCCCCCTCTTGGAATACCTGATGGACAAATGCAGATCCTTGGTCAATTCATCAACAAGACCAACTTTAAAACGTTCAGGCAAACACCAACTTAAAATTCTCTCAAACCCTGATAAAATAAACATTTTTTAAATATGATTTGCATCAATTAACAAAAAAATGACTCATGAATAGTTCCAGCCAGAGACACTAAATCAACAGGCACATGTTCAGGCTATCACATTCTTAACACATCTTTATCTTTATCCTATCTTTATTAGGTTTCTTCCTAGGTATTGGCCTTTCTAGGGAGTTTTTCCTAGCCACCGTGCTTCTACACCTGCATTGCTTGCTGTTTGGGGTTTTAGGCTGGGTTTCTGTACAGCACTTTGAGATATCAGCTGATGTACGAAGGGCTATATATATACACATTTGATTTGATTTGATTTGATTGATCAAATATAACTATACACATTTGCAAAAATAAACTCACCAACAGTAAAACTCTTGAACCATTCAAGCTACACCAAACCGACTTTCACATGTTCAGGCTATTCTACAAACTGAAAATGGTCCACCCACACAGATAGCTGGTGAAAGCAGCGCAACAACCCCTCTTCAACCTCAGGAGGCTGAACAAATTTGGCTTCGCACCTAAAACTTTTACAGATGCACAGTTGAGAGCATCCTGCCGGGCTGTATCATTGCAGTTGCTTTACCAGGCACCGCCCAACCGCAGGGCTCTCCACAGGGTGGTGCGGTCTGCCCACCGTATCACCGGGGGCAAACTACCTGTCCTCCAGGACACCTACATCACCTAATGTCACAGGAAGGCCAAAAATATCATCAAGGACAACAACTACCCGAGCCACTGCCTGTTCACCCTGCTATCATCCAGAAGGTGAGGTCAGTACAGGTGCATCAAAGCTGGGAACGAGAGAATGAAAAACAACTTCTATCTCAAGGCCATCAGACTGTTAAACAGCCATCACTAGCACAGAGAGGGTGCTGCCTATATACATAGACATCACTGGACACATTTATAATTGGAACAATGGTCACTTCAATAATGTTCACTTTAATAATGTTCACATATTTTGTATTAAATCATCTCATATGTATATACTGCATCTTAGTCTTTGCCGCTCTGACATTGCTCGTCCATTTATTTTAAATATTCTTAAATCCATTCCTTTACTTAGATCTGTTGGGGTATATGTCGTGAAATTGTTAGATATTACTGCACTATTGGAGCTAGAAATTATAAAAAACATTTGTCAACCATATAAATCTAGAGACACCAAACCAACTTTCTCATGTTTAGGCTAATACCTACTGTAGTCACTACCACTACTATAACCAGTCACTACCACTACTATAACCAGTCACTACCACTACTATAACCAGTCACTACCACTACTATAACCAGTCACTACCACTACTATAACCAGTCACTACCACTACTATAACCAGTCACTACCACTACTACAACCAGTCACTACCACTACTACAAGCAGTCACTACCACTACTACAACCAGTCACTACCACTACTACAACCAGTCACTACCACTACTACAACCAGTCACTACCACAACCAGTCACTACCACTACTACAACCAGTCACTACCATTACTACTGTAGACACTACCACTACTATATCCAGTCACTACCATTACTACTGTAGACACTACCACTACTATAACCACTACTATATCCAGTCACTACCATTACTACTGTAGACACTACCACTATAACCAAGGTGTAAAAATAAAAAAAATAAAAATGGGCGCCCAAAAACACAGATTTCCAATTGTTATGAAAAGTTTAAATCGGCCATTCCGATGAATCGGTTGACCTCTACTACACAGTAACCACGTGTTATTCTCCCTCCAAGTTGGGCATGGAGTGTGACCGGCGTGGGTATATAATACACCAGACAGTGTGAGGGGTATTACATGTTTACTTGCCCAATGAACATGAAGCCATCCCTGGGAGAGCTTAGGAAGGGGGTGGAGGCTGGGACAGGACGCAGGTCTCTCCTGTGACTGACCTGCATTCCATCTGACCTACCGGCCGGTGCAGGCTCTTCCCATCTGGTTGGTTTGACAGCACCAACAATCTCTATCACCACTCATCATTTGTCACATTCACAAACACACAGGGACAGTCCCAAATTGCACCGTATTCCCTATATAGTGCACTACTATAGAACAGGGCCTATTCCCTATATAGTGCACTACTTTAGACCAGAGCCCCTATTCCATATATAGTGCACTATTATAGACCAGAGCCCCTATTCCATATATAGTGCACTATTATAGACCAGAGCCCTATATAGTACACTACTTTAGACCAGAGCCCTATATAGCACACTACTTTAGACCACACCCCTATAAAAAGGGCATGCCATTTAGAAAACCACTGAGGTGCCTTTAATCTACTTCCTGCCTCACGTCCCTGTGATACTGATGCCCATCGTGGTAACGTGGTGAAACCCAAACCAGGGCATTCTTACTATGATGCCCACTGTGTTAACATGGTGAAACCCATACCAGGGCATTCTTACTATGATGCCCACTGTGTTAACATGGTGAAACCCATACCAGGGCATTCTTACTATGATGCCCACTGTGTTAACGTGGTGAAACCCATGCAGTGTTTTCGACTAGCGGCTATAAAGCCGATTACAGATACATTTTCAGAAGGCAAATTTTAACACTTAACCTGCTATGGTCGATGTCTATGCCCCCGCGGAACTCTAAATAGCATAATACTAAACAAATGTCTCAATCTACCACATCTGCCTATATCGCACTTTCGCATCTGCTGTGAAAGATGACAGAGCGGTGTCTGCACAGACCATGAGACATCACAAAAAACAGTCTTCTTACAAAATCATCTGGAACGGTTTGTCCTACAAACTGTTCTGCCACGCACGCGATGGCTGGGGAGGTGTAAAGCTCACTGCCATTGGAATCTGGAGCAGTGGAAACACGTTCTCTGGAGTGATGAATCACGCTTCATCATCTGGCAGTCTGACGGACAAATCTGGGTTTGGTGGATGGCAGGAGAAGACTATGCGTAGTGCCAACTGTAAAGTTTGGTGGAGGAGGAATAATGGCCTGGGGCTGTTTTTCATGGTTCGTGCTTGACCCCTTAGTTCCAGTGAAGGGACATCTTAAATGCTACAGCATACAATGACATTCTAGACGATTCTGTGCTTCCAAACTTGTGGCAACAATTCCCCCGTGCAGAAAAACGAGGTCCAAACTCGAAGAGGAAAAACTTGACTGGATTGCACAGAGCCCTAACCTTAACCCCATCTAACACCTTTGGGATGAATTGAAATGCCACCTGCGAGCCAGGCCTAATCACTCAACATCAGTACCCGACCTCACTAAAGCTTTGGGACCCGCCGCAATGTTCCAACATAAAGTGGAAAGGCTTCCCAGAAGAGTGGAGGCTGTTATAGCAGCAATGTTCCAACATCAAGTGGAAAAGCTTCCCAGAAGAGTGGAGGCTGTTATAGCAGCAATGTTCCAACATCAAGTGGAAAGCCTTCCCAGAAGAGTGGAGGCTGTTATAGCAGCAATGTTCTGACATCTAGTGGAAAGCCTTCCAAGAAGAGTGGAGGCTGTTATAGCAGCAATGTTCCAATATCAAGTGGAAAAGCTTCCCAGAAGAGTGGAGGCTGTTGTCGCAGCAATGTTCCAACATCAAGTGGAAAAGCTTCCCAGAAGAGTGGAGGCTGTTATAGCAGCAAAGGGGGGATGGGGGCAAGTCCATATTAATGCCCATGATTTTAGAATGATATGTTCAACGAGCAGGTGTCCACATCCTTTCGGTCATTTAGTCCATGTATTAGATGACAGGATCTGACAAATTCTATTGTCTATATTCAGTTAATTTTAAGGCGTTGTCAGCACCATATCAAATCCATGTACATCTTAATGTATTGGCAAATAAAGGTAGCTCTGATTCAAAGCAAAACAAAGTGAGAAAAAAACGGATTACTTTTGTCAAATGTCCAAACCATTGTTATTGAGACCTCAGACCGGCACCCAGCATTGAACACAGCCCTCTCAGAGCCAGAGAGAGACTACACCAAGGCGTAGACTTTGGGGACATGCCAAAAACCAACAGGAATGTTTGATGACTATCAATCTGTCCTATCCAATGTTTAAGCAAAAGACTGAAATAATCTGTAAGAGCTACGGGACAGCATAGAGCCTGGGGGATTACAGGACGACAGGATAGAGCCTGGAGGATTACAGGACGACAGCATAGAGCCTGGAGGATTACAGGACGACAGGATAGAGCCTGGAGGATTACAGGACGACAGGATAGAGCCTGGAGGACGACAGCATAGAGCCTGGAGGATTACAGGACGACAGCATAGAGCCTGGAGGATTACAGGACGACAGGATAGAGCCTGGAGGATTACAGGACAGGATAGAGCCTGGAGGATTACAGGACGACAGGATAGAGCCTGGAGGATTACAGGACGACAGGATAGAGCCTGGAGGATTACAGGACAGGATAGAGCCTGGGGGATTACAGGACAGGATAGAGCCTGGAGGATTACAGGACGACAGGATAGAGCCTGGAGGATTACAGGACGACAGCATAGAGCCTGGAGGATTACAGGAAAGGATAGAGCCTGGGGGATTACAGGACAGGATAGAGCCTGGAGGATTACAGGACGACAGGATAGAGCCTGGAGGATTACAGGACGACAGCATAGAGCCTGGAGGATTACAGGACGACAGGATAGAGCTTGGAGGATTACAGGACGACAGCATAGAGCCTGGAGGATTACAGGACGACAGCATAGAGCCTGGAGGATTACAGGACGACAGGATAGAGCCTGGAGGATTACAGGACGACAGGATAGAGCTTGGAGGATTACAGGACGACAGCATAGAGCCTGGAGGATTACAGGACGACAGCATAGAGCCTGGAGGATTACAGGACGACAGGATAGAGCCTGGAGGATTACAGGACAGGATAGAGCCTGGAGGATTACAGGACGACAGCATAGAGCCTGGAGGATTACAGGACGACAGCATAGAGCCTGGAGGATTACAGGACGACAGGATAGAGCCTGGAGGATTACAGGACGACAGGATAGAGCCTGGAGGACTACAGGACGACAGGATAGAGCCTGGAGGATTACAGGACAGGATAGAGCCTGGGGGATTACAGGACAGGATAGAGCCTGGAGGATTACAGGACGACAGGATAGAGCCTGGAGGATTACAGGAAAGGATAGAGCCTGGGGGATTACAGGACAGGATAGAGCCTGGAGGATTACAGGACGACAGGATAGAGCCTGGAGGATTACAGGACGACAGCATAGAGCCTGGAGGATTACAGGACGACAGGATAGAGCCTGGAGGATTACAGGACGACAGGATAGAGCCTGGAGGATTACAGGACGACAGGATAGAGCCTGGAGGATTACAGGACGACAGCATAGAGCCTGGAGGATTACAGGACAGGATAGAGCCTGGAGGATTACAGGACGACAGGATAGAGCCTGGAGGATTACAGGACAGGATAGAGCCTGGAGGATTACAGGACGACAGCATAGAGCCTGGAGGATTACAGGACGACAGCATAGAGCCTGGGGGATTACAGGACAGCATAGAGCCTGGGGGATTACAGGACGACAGGATAGAGCCTGGAGGATTACAGGACGACAGGATAGAGCCTGGAGGATTACAGGACGACAGCATAGAGCCTGGAGGATTACAGGACGACAGCATAGAGCCTGGGGGATTACAGGACAGGATAGAACCTGGAGGATTACAGGACAGGATAGAGCCTGGAGGATTACAGGACGACAGGATAGAGCCTGGAGGATTACAGGACGACAGCATAGAGCCTGGAGGATTACAGGACGACAGCATAGAGCCTGGAGGATTACAGGACAGGATAGAGCATGGAGGATTACAGGACGACAGCATAGAGCTTGGGGGATTACAGGACAACAGCATAGAGCCTGGAGGATTACAGGACGACAGCATAGAGCCTGGAGGATTACAGGATGACAGAATAGAGCCTGGAGGATTACAGGACGACAGCATAGAGCCTGGAGGATTACAGGACGACAGGATAGAGCCTGGAGGATTACATGACCCAGGTGTTTTATTCTGAATAATTAGTCTACCAAGGATTCATCAAGAAAAAGTGAAAAAAGTTGCCCAAATCGATCAACCCAGGTAACAGTTATTCCCATTTTCCAAAGCCCACATTTCATCTGTTGTTTTTTTGTCGATGGAAAAACGAAGATTCATATATTGAACTAATGTAAAAATTCTATAGCTTTACCTGGCACTGCACAGGCGCAACAAGTTATGATTCAGCTGCACGGTTTTCTGCCGTGAGATCCAGACATATTAAATAGACGTTGACCAGGAACACGACATCGGCGGTAACTACCATTAAACAGTTGTCAATTGATTGTGAATGATAATACGTGGCCGGTAACATACTAGTTCGACTTTTGAAAACAACCTACCTACGTTTGCATAGACACCTGAAGATGCAGCTGAAGGTGCGCGAGGGAGAAGGAAAAACGGACATATCTCGTATATATCTATAGGCTACGTATTGGAGATTAAAATGTTTTATGTTCGAGATAAACAAATAAATTCCTACTTACAGTCGTTCTGTCTCAGCGATATTTACAAACTGTTGCTTGAAACGCCAAAATATTATTTCGGAGTGAACTCCCAAACTCCAAAAAGTGAATTCCGTTATTGTGTTGGTCATCAGAGTCGCATGTGTTGTTTCTTCCAATCCAAGTTGAGGATGTGTGATCTTTTCATTTTACAGTCCATAGAGACGAGTGTGTTTTTGTGATTGCATAGTTATGGTGGCTCTCTACTTTCCTTGCGTCCTCCTCTGCAGCGTCTCAGAGCCCTGTTCGCCACTCGACGGGACTGGACCGCTGTATGACGTCACACTTTTTTCTTGAGCGCATAATTGAAAACACTCTTTTTTTTGTAGCGCGAGAGGGAGAGACACGCGATTGTATTATTTACCAATTAGCTTCCTATATGTTGTAATTTTGGTAGTTTTATTTTTCTTTGTGATATTATAGGCTAAGGTTAAATATATAGAAAGATGGTTTTTAATAGCGTTTATTGGCACGCAAAACGTCAGTGTTGGGGCTGGGATGGTCAGTGTAGGGGCTGGCGTGGTCAGTGTAGGGTGTGTGGGATCAGTGGAGGGGGTGGAGGGTCAGTACAGGGGCTAGGGTGGTCAGTGTAGGGGCTAGGGTGGTCAGTGTAGGGGGTGGGGTGGTCAGTGTAGGGGCTAGGGTGGTCAGTGTAGGGGCTAGGGTGGTCAGTGTTGGGGCTGGGGTGGTCAGTGTAGGGGCTGGGGTGGTCAGTGTAGGGGCTACGGTGGTCAGTGTAGGGGCTAGGGTGGTCAGTGTAGGGGCTGGGGTGGTCAGTGTAGGGGCTAGGGTGGTCAGTGTAGGGGCTAGGGTGGTCAGTGTAGGGGCTAGGATGGTCAGTGTAGGGGCTAGGGTGGTCAGTACAGGGGCTAGGGTGGTCAGTGGAGGGGGTGGGGTGGTCAGTGTAGGGGCTAGGGTGGTCAGTGTAGGGGGTGGGGTGGTCAGAACAGTGGAGGGTCAGTGGAGGGTCAGTAGAGGGGGTGTGGGGTCAGTAGAGGGGTGGGACAACAGTGGAGGTCAGGGGAGGGGGTGGGGGGTCAGTAGAGAGGGTGGGGGTCAGTAGAGGGGGTGGGGGGGTCAGTAGAGAGGGTGGGGGTCAGTAGAGGGGGTGTGGGTCAGTGGAGGGGTGGGACAACAGTGGAGGTCAGTAAAGGGGGTGGGGGGATCAGTGAAGGGGGTGGGGTGTCAGTAGAGAGGGTGGGGGTCAGTAGAGGGGGTGGGGGGTCAGTGGAGGGGTGGGACAACAGTGGAGGGTCAGTAAAGGGAATGGGGGGGTCAGTGGAGGGGGTGGGGAGGTCAGTGAAAGGGGTGGGACAACAGTGGAGGTCAGTAAAAGGGGTGGGGTGTCAGTGGAGGGGGTGGGGGGTCAGTGGAGGGGGTGGGACAACAGTGGTGGGTCAGTAGAGGGGGTGGGGAGATCAGTAAAGGGGGTGGGGTAAACAGGGTGGGGGGTCAGTAGAGGGGGTGGGGGGGGTCAGTGAAGGGGGTGGGAGTGTGTCAGTAGAGGGGGTGGGTGGTCAGTGAAGGGGGTGGGGGGTCAGTAGATGGGGTGGCGGGATCAGTGAAGGGGGTGGAGTGTCAGTAGAGGGGGTGGGGGGGTCAGTAGAGGTTGTGTGGGATCAGTGAAGGGGGTGGGAGGTCAGTAGAGAGGGTGGGGGGTCAGTAGAGGGGGTGGGGGGGGTCAGTGAAAGGGGTGGGGGGGTCAGTAGAGGGGGTGGGACAACAGTGGAGGTCAGTAGGAGGGGGGTCAGTGAAGGGGATGGGGGGTCAGTAGAGGGGTGGTAGAACAGTGGAGGGTCAGTAGAGGGGGTGTGGGGTCAGTGGAGGGGTGGGACAACAGTGGAGGGGGTGGGAAGTCAGTAGAGAGGGTGGGGGGTCAGTAAAGGGGTTGGGGGGTCAGTGGAGGGGGTGGGGTGGTCAGTGTAGGGGCTAGGGTGGTCAGTGGAGGGGGTGGGACAACAGTGGAGGTCAGTAGGAGGAGGTCCTACTGACCTCCACTGTTGTCCCACCCCCTTCACTGACCCCCCACCCCCTTTACTGACCCTCCACTGTCGTCCCACCCCCTTTACTGACCCCACACCCCCTCTACTGACCCTCCACCGTTGTCCCACGCCTTTACTGACCCCCCCATCCCCTCTACTGACCCCCCAACCCCTCCACTGATCTAACACACCCTACACTGACCACCCCAGCCCCTACACTGACCACCCCACCCCCTCCACTGACCACCCTAGCCCCTACACTGACCACCCCACCCCCTACACTGACCACCCTAGCCCCTACACTGACCACACCACCCCCTCCACTGACCACCCTAGCCCCTACACTGACCACCCCACCCCCTACACTGACCACCCTAGCCCCTACACTGACCACACCACCCCCTCCACTGACCACCCTAGCCCCTACACTGACCACCCCACCCCCTCCACTGTCGTCCCACCCCCTTCACTGGAGGGTCAGTAAAGGGGGTGGGGATACTATTGAAGGGTGTGGGGGGCCAGTAGAGAGGGTGGGGGGGTCAGTAGAGGGGGTGGGTGGGGGTCAGTGGAGGGGGTGGGGGGTCAGTAGAGAGGGTGGGGGGTCAGTAAGGGGGTGGGGGAATCAGTGAAGGGGGTGGGAGGTCAGTAGAGAGGGTGGGGAGATCATTTAAGGGGGTGGGGGGGTCAGTCGAGAGGGTGGGGGTCATTGAAGGGGGTGGGGTGTCAGTAGAGAGGGTGGGGGGTCAGTAGAGGGTGGGGGGTCAGTGAAGGGGGTGGGGGGGTCAGTAGAGGGGGTGGGTGGTCAGTGTAGGGGGTGAGGGGTCAGTAGATGAGGTGGGGGGATCAGTAAAGGGGGTGGGGGGTCAGTAGAGGGGTGGGGGGGTCAGGGAAGGGTGTGGGGTGGTCAGTAGAGGGGGTGGGGGGATCAGTGAAGGGGTGGGGGGTCAGTAGAGAGGGTGGGGGTCAGTAGAGGGGGTGGGGGGATCAGTGAAGGGGGTGGGGGGTCAGTAGAGGGGGTGGGGGGGTCAGTGAAGGGGGTGGGGTGGTCAGTAGAGGGGGGTGGGGGGATCAGTGAAGGGGGTGGGGGGTCAGTAGAGAGGATGGGGGGTCAGTAGAGGGGGTGGGAGGGTCAGTGAAAGGGGTGGGTGGGTCAGTAGAGGGGGTGGGTGGTCAGTGAAGGGGGTGGGGGGTCAGTTCCTTAGGGAACTAAGGCTACGTCCCATATGACACCCTATTCTCTGGGGAAATCAGTCTCTCGGTATCCTGTATTTGTTTTTTTCCTTTTCCTGTGGTTTTTCCACGTTTCCTACCAGCTGAGATGATCCCCAGTGGCCGTCAGTCAGGAATCATCAACAAGTTGAATGTCGGTGTTGTTTCCTTCAGTTTGCTCTGAGTTGCTTGTGGCTTTAGAGAGGTTTATGTAATTACTGTTTTTCAGTCTGTCAGTCTAAATTGCACATCCCAGATGCTGAGGAGTCAGTGACTGAATGTGTTTCACCTCTTCCCCGCCGGTCTGGTCTAATCACTCTCCAGCCAGGAGACGTAGTGACATAGTGAAATGGCAACACAATGGAGATGAGTTTACAACCTCCCTGTTCCATTAGACAGCCACTATGACTCAACTCAGAGTAGAGTGATGTTACATTGGACCAGACCCAAACCTCACAACAATATAACCTTGTGGAGCCACTGGTCTGCTCCGCGTAATACCATCAACCTAGCAGTAGCAGTATTGTGATAGGCTAGCCTTGTTAGCAGTAACCTAGCAGTAGCAGTACTGTGATGTGCTATTAAGGCTAGCCTTAACCTAGCAGTAGTAGCACTGTGATAGGCTAGCCTTGTTAGCAGTAACCTAGCAGTAGCAGAACTGTGATAGGCTAGCCTTGTTAGCAGTAACCTAGCAGTAGCAGTACTGTGATGTGCTATTAAGGCTAGCCTTAACCTAGCAGTAGTAGCACTGTGATAGGCTAGAATTGTTAGAACTAACCTAGCAGTAGCAGTACTGTAATATGCAAGAATTGTTAGCAGTAACCTAGCAGTAGCAGTGCTGTGATAGGCTAGCCTTGTTAGCAGTAGCTTGTGCTGCTAGGGAACCTAAACTGGGAAATTCTTAGCACCCCAGCCATCCTACAATCTAAGCTTGATTCCCTCAATCTCACACACATTATCAATGATTCTACCAGGTACAACCCAAATCCTCATAGATATCATCCTAACTAACTTGCCCTTCGAAATACACCTCTGCTGTTTTTAACCAGCGATCACTGCCTCATTGCCTGCATCCGTAATGGGTCTGCGGTCAAACGACCACCCCTCATCACTGTCAAACGCTCCCTAAAACACTTCAGCGAGCAGGCCTTTCTAATCGACCTGGCCCAGGTATCCTGGAAGGATATTGACCTCATCCTGTCAGTAGAGGATGCCTGGTTATTCTTTAAAAGTGCCTTCCTCACCAAAAAATTAAGAACCTGGAACAGATATAGCCCTTGGTTCATTCCAGACCTGCATCAAATAGCCCCCATGATATGCAACTTTTCAGGGAAGTTAGGAACCAATATACACAGGCAGTTAGGAAAGTTAAGGCTAAATTTGCATCCTGTAGCACAAACTCAAAAAAGTTCTGGGACATTGTAAAGTCAATGGAGAATAAGAGCACCTCCGCCCAGCTGCCCACTGCACTGAAGATAGGGAACATTGTCACCACCGATAAATCCAGTATAATTGAGAATTTCAATGAGCATTTTTCTACAGCTGGTCATGCTTTCCACCTGGCTACCCCTACTCCGGCCAACAGCCCTGCACCCCGCACAGCAACTGGCCCAAGCCCCCCCCCCCGCTTCTCCTTCACCCAAATCCAGACAGCTGATGTTTTGAAGAGCTGCAAATCTGGACAACTACAAATCAGCTGGGCTAGACAATCTGGACCCTCTCTTTCTAAAATTATCTGCCGAAATCGTTGCAACCCCTATTATTAGCCTGTTCATCCTCTCTTTCGTATCATCTGAGATTCTTAAAGATTGGAAAGCTGCCGCGCTCATCCCCCTCTTCAAAGGAGGAGACACTCTACTCAACAAATTGGATGCAGTCTATCACAGTGCCATCTGTTTTGTCACCAAAACATATGGTACCCATATACTACCCACCACTGCGACCTCTATGCTGTCGTTGGCTGGCCCTCGCTTCATACTCGTCGCCAAACCCACTGGATCCAGGTCATCTACAAGACTCTGCTAGGTAAAGCCCCGCCTTATCTCAGCTCACTGGTCACCATAGCAGCACCCACCTGCAGCACGCGCTTCAGCAGGTATATTTCACTGGTCACCCCCAAAGCCAATTCCTCCTTCGGCCACCTTTCCTTCCAGACAAACTGCAAAAATCACTGAAGCTGGAGACTCGTATCTCCCTCACTAGCTTTAAACACCAGCTGTCAGAGCAACTCACAGATCACTGCACCTGTACACAGCCCATCTGTAAATAGCCCATCCAATCTACCTCATCCCCATACTGTATTTATTTATCTTGATACCCCAGTATCTCTACTTGCACATTCATCTTCTGCACATCTATCACTCCAGTGTTTAATTGGTATATTGTGATTAAATTGCCACCATAGCCTATTTATTGCCTTTACCTCCCTTATCTTACCTCATTAACACACACTGTATATAGACTTTTTCTACTGTATTATTGACTGTATGTTAGTTTATTCCATGTGTAACTCTGCTGTTTGTGTCACACTGCTTTGCTTTATCTTGGCCAGGTCGCAGTTGTAAATAAGAACTTGTTCTCAACTAGCCTACCTGGTTAAATAAAGGTGTTCTCAACTAGCCAACCTGGTTAAATAAAGGTGTTCTCAACTAGCCTTCCTGGTTAAATAAAGGTGAAGTAAATATAAAAGTAACCTAGCAGTAGCAGTAGAGTGATAGGCTAGCCATGTTAGCAGTAACCTAGCAGTAGCAGTAGTGTGATAGGCTAGCCTTGTTAGCAGTAACCTAGCAGTATCAGTAGTGTGATAGGCTAGCCTTGTTAGCAGTAACCTAGCAGTAGCAGTAGTGGGATAGGCTAGCCTTGTGTTAGAAGAAACATAGCGGTAACTACATTCTCCAGAGTTGAGTCATTCAGTGGGCTGTCTGACTGGGAGACTGAGTGGAGATGGGGTAGAGCAGCAGCTGAAACATGAATCTGATTAGCATCTTTAGCGCCACGCTAAACTGCTACACACACACACACACACACACACACACACACACACACACACACACACACACACACACACACACACACACACACACATACTTCAAGAAAGAACTCCAGCCACCCTCAGATCGGAGGAATGGAAAAGGGCCTATTATTTAGAGAAGCAGGCAAAGAGCAGAAACTTGACACCAGGAAACAATTACCCTTCTTTCACACAGACTGGCTGTAAACGCCCACTCTAACTCTCTCTACCTCCCCTCCCCTCTCTACCTCCCCAAATCTCTCTGCCTCTACCTCTCTCTACCTCTACACATCTCTCTGCCTCTACCTCTCTCTACCCCCTCCTCTCTAACTCTACCTCTCTCTACCCCTACCTCTATACCCCTCTCTACCTCTCTCTACCTCTACCTCCCTCTACCCCCTCCTCTCTGCCTCTCCCTCCCTCTACCCCCTCCTCTCTTTACTTCACCTCTACCTCTCTCTGCCCCACCTCTACCTCTACTTCACCTCTACCTCTCTCTACCCCACCTCTACCTCTACTTCACCTCTACCTCTCTCTGCCCCACCTCTACCTCTACTTCAGCTCTACCTCTCTCTGTCCCACCTCTACCTCTACTTCACCTCTACCTCTACCTCTATCCCACCTCTACCTCTACTTCACCTCTACCTCTACCTCTATCCCACCTCTAGCTCTATTTCACCTCTACCTCTCTCTACCCCACCTCTACCTCTACTTCACCTCTACCTCTCTCTGCCCCATCTCTCTCTCTCTACCTCTACCTCTATCCCACCCCACCTCTACACCTACTTCACCTCTACCTATCTCTGCCCCACATCTACCTCCACTTCACCTCTACCTCTCTCTACCCCAACTCTACCTCTACTTCACCTCTACCTCTCTCTACCCCACCTCTACCTCTACTTCACCTCTACCTCTCTCTACCCCACCTCTACCTCTACTTTACCTCTTCCTCTCTCTGCCCCACCTCTACCTCTACTTCACCTCTACCTCTCTCCCCCACCTCTATCTCTACTTCACCTCTACCTCTCTCTGCCCCACCTCTCTCTACCTCTACCTCTATCCCACCCCACCTCTACCTCTACTTCACCTCTACCTCTCTCTACCCCACCTCTACCTCTCTCTGTCCCACCTCTACCTCTACTTCACCTCTACCCCTTCTCTACTTCACCTCTACCTCTCTCTGCCCCACCTCTCTCTCTCTCTCTACCTCTACCTCTATCCCACCCCACCTCTACCTCTACTTCACCTCTACCTCTCTCTGCCCCACCTCTACCTCTACTTCACCTCTACCTCTACCTATCCCACCTCTAGCTCTACTTCACCTCTACCTCTCTCTACCCCACCTCTAGCTCTACTTCACCTCTACCTCTTTCTACCCCACCTCTACCTCTAATTTACCTCTACCTCTCTCTGCCCCACCTCTACCTCTACTTCACCTCTACCTCTCTCCCCCACCTCTCTCTCTCTACCTCTATCCCACCCCACCTCTACCTCTACTTCACCTCTATCTCTCTCTGCCCCACCTCTTTCTCTCTACCTCTATCCCACCTCTACCTCTACTTCACCTCTACCTCTACTTCTCCTCTACCTCTCTCTACCCCACCTCTACCTCTACTTCACCTCTACCTCTCTCTACCCCACCTCTACCTCTACTTCACCTCTACCTCTCTCTGCCCCACCTCTCTCTCTCTACCTCTATCCCACCTCTACCTCTACTTCACCTCTACCTCTACTTCTCCTCTACTTCAACCGCTCTGCCCCACCTCTCTCTCTACCTCTCTATCACAACCCACCTCTCTATCACAACCCACCCATAACCCACCTCGCTCTACCTCTCTCTACTCCACCTCTCTACCTCTACCTACTCCAACTCTACATCTCTCTACCTCTCTCTACCCAACAACTTTCTACCCCACCTCTCTATCCTCCCTGGCCTCTCCCACCCCTGGCCCCTCCCACCCTGGCCCCCCTCACCCTGGCCCCGCCCCTCCCCCTCCCTCCCTGGCCCCTCCCACCCCTGGCCCCCTCTCCATAGCTCCGCCCCTGCCCCTCCCCCCCTGGCTAACTAGCTAACATTGAACCTATTTGGTTAACTTTAGCTAGCTATGACATTTGGTTTGTATTGATAGTACTGGGAGGGGCAGATGGGATGTCTCCTGGTCTGTTCAGATACCACTCTACTGTAGCTCTGTCTCCTTTCACCACAGATGGGATGTCTCCTGGTCTGTTCAGATACCACTCTACTGTAGCTCTGTCTCCTGGTCTGTTCAGATACCACTCTACTGTAGCTCTGTCTCCTTTCACCACAGATGGGGTGTCTCCTGGTCTGTTCAAATAGCACTCTACTGTAGCTCTGTCTCCTTTCACCACAGATGGGATGTCTCCTGGTCTGTTCAGATACCACTCTACTGTAGCTCTGTCTCCTGGTCTGTTCAGATACCACTCTACTGCAGCTCTGTCTCCTTTCACCACAAATGGGAAGTCTCCTGGTCTGTTCAGATACCACTCTACTGTAGCTCTGTCTCCTTTCACCACAGATGGGATGTCTCCTGGTCTGTTCAGATACCACTCTACTGTAGCTCTGTCTCCTTTCACCACAGATGGGATGTCTCCTGGTCTGTTCAGATACCACTCTACTGTAGCTCTGTCTCCTTTCACCACAGATGGGATGTCTCCTGGTCTGTTCAGATACCACTCTACTGTAGCTCTGTCTCCTTTCACCACAGATGGGATGTCTCCTTTCACCACAGATGGGATGTCTCCTGGTCTGTTCAGATACCACTCTACTGTAGCTCTGTCTCCTTTCACCACAGATGGGATGTCTCCTTTCACCACAGATGGGAAGTCTCCTGGTCTGTTCAGATACCACTCTACTGTAGCTCTGTCTCCTTTCACCACAGATGGGATGTCTCCTGGTCTGTTCAAGTACCACTCTACTGTAGCTCTGTCTCCTTTCACCACAGATGGGATGTATCCTGGTCTGTTCAGATACCACTCTACTGTAGCTCTGTCTCCTTTCAACACATATGGGATGTCTCCTTTCACCACAGATGGGATGTCTCCTGGTCTGTTCAGATACCACTCTACTGTAGCTCTGTCTCCTTTCACCACAGATGGGATGTCTACCTGGTCTGTTCAGATAACACTCTACTGTAGCTCTGTCTACTTTCACCACAGATGGGATGTCTCCTGGTCTGTTCAGATACCACTCTACTGTAGCTCTGTCTCCTTTCAACACATATGGGATGTCTCCTGGTCTGATCAGATACCACTCTACTGTAGCTCTGTCTCCTTTCAACACATATGGGATGTCTCCTGGTCTGTTCAGATACCACTCTACTGTAGCTATGTCTCCTTTCACCACAGATGGGATGTCTCCTGGTCTGTTCAGATACCACTTACTGTATCTCTGTCTCCTTTCACCACAGATGGGATGTCTCCTGGTCAGTTCAGATGCCACTCTACTGTAGCTCTGTCTCCTTTCACCACAGATGGGATGTCTCCTGGTCTGTTCAGATACCACTCTACTGTAGCTCTGTCTCCTTTCACCACAGATGGGATGTCTCCTTTCACCACAGATGGGATGTCTCCTGGTCTGTTCAGATACCACTCTACTGTAGCTCTGTCTCCTTTCACCACAGATGGGATGTCTCCTTTCACCACAGATGGGAAGTCTCCTGGTCTGTTCAGATACCACTCTACTGTAGCTCTGTCTCCTTTCACCACAGATGGGATGTCTCCTGGTCTGTTCAAGTACCACTCTACTGTAGCTCTGTCTCCTTTCACCACAGATGGGATGTCTCCTGGTCTGTTCAGATACCACTCTACTGTAGCTCTGTCTCCTTTCAACACATATGGGATGTCTCCTTTCACCACAGATGGGATGTCTCCTGGTCTGTTCAGATACCACTCTACTGTAGCTCTGTCTCCTTTCACCACAGATGGGAGGTTTCCTGGTCTGTTCAGATACCACTCTACTGTAGCTCTGTCTACTTTCAACACATATGGGATATCTCCTGGTCTGATCAGATACCACTCTACTGTAGCTCTGTCTCCTTTCACCACAGATGGGAAGTCTCCTGGTCTGTTCAGATACCACTCTACTGTAGCTATGTCTCCTTTCACCACAGATGGGATGTCTCCTGGTCTGTTCAGATACCACTTACTGTAGCTCTGTCTCCTTTCACCACAGATGGGATGTCTCCTGGTCAGTTCAGATGCCACTCTACTGTAGCTCTGTCTCCTTTCACCACAGATGGGATGTCTCCTGGTCTGTTCAGATACCAGTCTACTGTAGCTCTGTCTCCTTTCACCACAGATGGGATGTCTCCTGGTCTATTCAGATACCACTTACTGTAGCTCTGTCTCATTTCACCACAGATGGGATGTCTCCTGGTCTGTTCAGATACCACTCTACTGTAGCTCTGTCTCCTTTCACCACAGATGGGATGTCTCCTGGTCTGTTCAGATACCACTCTACTGTAGCTCTGTCTCCTGGTGTGTTCAGATACTACTCTACTTTAGCTCTGTCTCCTTTCACCACAGATGGGATGTCTCCTGGTCTGTTCAGATACCACTTACTGTTGCTCTGTCTCCTTTCACCACCGATGGGATGTCTCCTGGTCTGTTCAGATACCACTCTACTGTAGCTCTGTTTCCTGGTCTGTTCAGATACCACTCTACTCTAGCTCTGTCTCCTTTCACCACAGATGGGATGTCTCCTGGTCTGTTCAGATACCACTCTACTGTAGCTCTGTCTCCTTTCACCACAGATGGGATGTCTCCTGGTCTGTTCAGATACCGCTCTACTGTAGCTCTGTCTCGTGGTGTGTTCAGATTCCACTCTACTGTAGCTCTGTCTCCTTTCACCACAGATGGGATGTCTCCTGGTCTGTTCAGATACCACTTACTGTAGCTCTGTCTCATTTCACCACAGATGGGATGTCTCCTGGTCTGTTCAGATACCACTCTACTGTAGCTCTGGCTCCTTTCACCACATGTGGGATGTCTCCTGGTCTGTTCAGATACCACTCTACTGTAGCTCTGTCTCCTTTCTCCACAGATGGGATGTCTCCTGGTCTGTTCAGATACCACTCTACTGTAGCTCTGTCTCCTGGTGTGTTCAGATTCCACTCTACTGTAGCTCTGTCTCCTTTCACCACAGATGGGATGTCTCCTGGTCTGTTCAGATACCACTTACTGTTGCTCTGTCTCCTTTCACCACAGATGGGATGTCTCCTGGTCTGTTCAGATACCACTTACTGTAGCTCTGTCTCCTTTCACCACAGATGGGATGTCTCCTGGTCTGTTCAGATACCACTTACTGTAGCTCTGTCTCATTTCACCACAGATGGGATGTCTCCTGGTCTGTTCAGATACCACTCTACTGTAGCTCTGGCTCCTTTCACCACATGTGGGATGTCTCCTGGTCTGTTCAGATACCACTCTACTGTAGCTCTGTCTCCTTTCTCCACAGATGGGATGTCTCCTGGTCTGTTCAGATACCACTCTACTGTAGCTCTGTCTCCTGGTGTGTTCAGATTCCACTCTACTGTAGCTCTGTCTCCTTTCACCACAGATGGGATGTCTCCTGGTCTGTTCAGATACCACTTACTGTTGCTCTGTCTCCTTTCACCACCGATGGGATGTCTCCTGGTCTGTTCAGATACCACTCTACTGTAGCTCTGTTTCCTGGTCTGTTCAGATACCACACTACTGTAGCTCTGTCTCCTTTCACCACAGATGGGATGTCTCCTGGTCTGTTCAGATACCACTCTACTCTAGCTCTGTCTCCTTTCACCACAGATGGGATGTCTCCTGGTCTGTTCAGATACCACTTACTGTAGCTCTGTCACCTTTCACCACAGATGGGATGTCTCCTGTTCTGTTCAGATACCGCTCTACTGTAGCTCTGTCTCCTTTCACCACAGATGGGATGTCTCCTGGTCTGTTCAGATACCACTTACTGTAGCTCTGTCTCCTTTCACCACAGATGGGATGTCTCCTGGTCTGTTCAGATGCCACTCTACTGTAGCTCTGTCTCCTTTCACCACAGATGGGATGTCTCCTGGTTTGTTCAGATACCACTCTACTGTAGCTCTGTCTCCTTTCACCACAGATGGGAGGTCTCCTGGTCTGTTCGAGTACCACTCTACTGTAGCTCTGTCTCCTTTCACCACAGATGGGATGTATCCTGGTCTGTTCAGATACCACTCTACTGTAGCTCTGTCTCCTTTCAACACATATGGGATGTCTCCTTTCACCACAGATGGGATGTCTCCTGGTCTGTTCAGATACCACTCTACTGTAGCTCTGTCTCCTTTCACCACAGATGGGATGTCTCCTGGTCTGTTCAGATACCACTCTACTGTAGCTCTGTCTCCTTTCACCACAGATGGGATGTCTACCTGGTCTGTTCAGATAACACTCTACTGTAGCTCTGTCTACTTTCACCACAGATGGGATGTCTCCTGGTCTGTTCAGATACCACTCTACTGTAGCTCTGTCTCCTTTCAACACATATGGGATGTCTCCTGGTCTGATCAGATACCACTCTACTGTAGCTCTGTCTCCTTTCACCACAGATGGGATGTCTCCTGGTCTATTCAGATTCCACTCTACTGTAGCTCTGTCTCCTTTCACCACAGATGGGATGTCTCCTGGTCTGTTCAGATACCACTTTACTGTAGCTCTGTCTCCTTTCAACACATATGGGATGTCTCCTGGTCTGTTCAGATACCACTCTACTGTAGCTATGTCTCCTTTCACCACAGATGGGATGTCTCCTGGTCTGTTCAGATACCACTTACTGTAGCTCTGTCTCCTTTCACCACAGATGGGATGTCTCCTGGTCAGTTCAGATGCCACTCTACTGTAGCTCTGTCTCCTTTCACCACAGATGGGATGTCTCCTGGTCTGTTCAGATACCAGTCTACTGTAGCTCTGTCTCCTTTTACCACAGATGGGTTGTCTCCTGGTCTGTTCAGATACCACTTACTGTAGCTCTGTCTCATTTCACCACAGATGGGATGTCTCCTGGTCTGTTCAGATACCACTCTACTGTAGCTCTGTCTCCTTTCACCACAGATGGGATGTCTCCTGGTCTGTTCAGATACCACTCTACTGTAGCTCTGTCTCCTTTCACCACAGATGGGATGTCTCCTGGTCTGTTCAGATACCACTCTACTGTAGCTCTGTCTCCTTTCACCACAGATGGGATGTCTCCTGGTCTGTTCAAGTACAGCTCTACTGTAGCTCTGTCTCCTTTCACCACAGATGGGATGTCTCCTGGTCTGTTCAGATACCACTCTACTGTAGCTCTGTCTCCTTTCACCACAGATGGGATGTCTCCTGGTCTGTTCAAGTACAGCTCTACTGTAGCTCTGTCTCCTTTCACCACAGATGGGATGTCTCCTGGTCTGTTCAGATACCACTCTACTGTAGCTCTGTCTCCTTTCAACACATATAGGATGTCGCCTTTCACCACAGATGGGATGTCTCCTGGTCTGTTCAGATACAACTCTACTGTAGCTCTGTCTCCTTTCACCACAGATGGGAGGTTTCCTGGTCTGTTCAGATACCACTCTACTGTAGCTCTGTCTCCTTTCAACACATATGGGATGTCTCCTGGTCTGATCAGATACCACTCTACTGTAGCTCTGTCTCCTTTCACCACAGATGGGATGTCTCCTGGTCTGTTCAGATACCACTTACTGTAGCTCTGTCTCCTTTCACCACAGATGGGATGTCTCCTGGTCAGTTCAGATGCCACTCTACTGTAGCTCTGTCTCCTTTCACCACAGATGGGATGTCTCCTGGTCTGTTCAGATACCAGTCTACTGTAGCTCTGTCTCCTTTCACCACAGATGGGATGTCTCCTGGTCTGTTCAGATACCACTTACTGTAGCTCTGTCTCCTTTCACCACAGATGGGATGTCTCCTGGTCTGTTCAGATACCACTATACTGTAGCTCTGTCTCCTGGTGTGTTCAGATACTACTGTACTGTAGCTCTGTCTCCTTTCACCACAGATGGGATGTCTCCTGGTCTGTTCAGATACCACTTACTGTTGCTCTGTCTCCTTTCACCACCGATGGGATGTCTCCTGGTCTGTTCAGATACCACTCTACTGTAGCTCTGTTTCCTGGTCTGTTCAGATACCACTTACTGTAGCTCTGTCTCCTTTCACCACAGATGGGATGTCTCCTGGTCTGTTCAGATACCGCTCTACTGTAGCTCTGTCTCGTGGTGTGTTCAGATTCCACTCTACTGTAGCTCTGTCTCCTTTCACCACAGATGGGATGTCTCCTGGTCTGTTCAGATACCACTTACTGTAGCTCTGTCTCCTTTCACCACAGATGGGATGTCTCCTGGTCAGTTCAGATGCCACTCTACTGTAGCTCTGTCTCCTTTCACCACAGATGGGATATCTCCTGGTTTGTTCAGATACCACTCTACTGTAGCTCTGGCTCCTTTCACCACAGATGGGATGTCTCCTGGTCTGTTCAGATACCACTTACTGTAGCTCTGTCTCCTTTCACCACAGATGGGATGTCTCCTGGTCTGTTCAGATACCACTTACTGTAGCTCTGTCTCATTTCACCACAGATGGGATGTCTCCTGGTCTGTTCAGATACCACTCTACTGTAGCTCTGTCTCCTGGTGTGTTCAGATTCCACTCTACTGTAGCTCTGTCTCCTTTCACCACAGATGGGATGTCTCCTGGTCTGTTCAGATACCACTTACTGTTGCTCTGTCTCCTTTCACCACCGATGGGATGTCTCCTGGTCTGTTCAGATACCACTCTACTGTAGCTCTGTTTCCTGGTCTGTTCAGATACCACACTACTGTAGCTCTGTCTCCTTTCACCACAGATGGGATGTCTCCTGGTCTGTTCAGATACCACTCTACTCTAGCTCTGTCTCCTTTCACCACAGATGGGATGTCTCCTGGTCTGTTCAGATACCACTTACTGTAGCTCTGTCACCTTTCACCACAGATGGGATGTCTCCTGTTCTGTTCAGATACCGCTCTACTGTAGCTCTGTCTCCTTTCACCACAGATGGGATGTCTCCTGGTCTGTTCAGATACCACTTACTGTAGCTCTGTCTCCTTTCACCACAGATGGGATGTCTCCTGGTCTGTTCAGATGCCACTCTACTGTAGCTCTGTCTCCTTTCACCACAGATGGGATGTCTCCTGGTTTGTTCAGATACCACTCTACTGTAGCTCTGTCTCCTTTCACCACAGATGGGAGGTCTCCTGGTCTGTTCGAGTACCACTCTACTGTAGCTCTGTCTCCTTTCACCACAGATGGGATGTATCCTGGTCTGTTCAGATACCACTCTACTGTAGCTCTGTCTCCTTTCAACACATATGGGATGTCTCCTTTCACCACAGATGGGATGTCTCCTGGTCTGTTCAGATACCACTCTACTGTAGCTCTGTCTCCTTTCACCACAGATGGGATGTCTCCTGGTCTGTTCAGATACCACTCTACTGTAGCTCTGTCTCCTTTCACCACAGATGGGATGTCTACCTGGTCTGTTCAGATAACACTCTACTGTAGCTCTGTCTACTTTCACCACAGATGGGATGTCTCCTGGTCTGTTCAGAAACCACTCTACTGTAGCTCTGTCTCCTTTCAACACATATGGGATGTCTCCTGGTCTGATCAGATACCACTCTACTGTAGCTCTGTCTCCTTTCACCACAGATGGGATGTCTCCTGGTCTATTCAGATTCCACTCTACTGTAGCTCTGTCTCCTTTCACCACAGATGGGATGTCTCCTGGTCTGTTCAGATACCACTTTACTGTAGCTCTGTCTCCTTTCAACACATATGGGATGTCTCCTGGTCTGTTCAGATACCACTCTACTGTAGCTATGTCTCCTTTCACCACAGATGGGATGTCTCCTGGTCTGTTCAGATACCACTTACTGTAGCTCTGTCTCCTTTCACCACAGATGGGATGTCTCCTGGTCAGTTCAGATGCCACTCTACTGTAGCTCTGTCTCCTTTCACCACAGATGGGATGTCTCCTGGTCTGTTCAGATACCAGTCTACTGTAGCTCTGTCTCCTTTTACCACAGATGGGTTGTCTCCTGGTCTGTTCAGATACCACTTACTGTAGCTCTGTCTCATTTCACCACAGATGGGATGTCTCCTGGTCTGTTCAGATACCACTCTACTGTAGCTCTGTCTCCTTTCACCACAGATGGGATGTCTCCTGGTCTGTTCAGATACCACTCTACTGTAGCTCTGTCTCCTTTCACCACAGATGGGATGTCTCCTGGTCTGTTCAGATACCACTCTACTGTAGCTCTGTCTCCTTTCACCACAGATGGGATGTCTCCTGGTCTGTTCAAATACAGCTCTACTGTAGCTCTGTCTCCTTTCACCACAGATGGGATGTCTCCTGGTCTGTTCAGATACCACTCTACTGTAGCTCTGTCTCCTTTCAAAACATATAGGATGTCGCCTTTCACCACAGATGGGATGTCTCCTGGTCTGTTCAGATACAACTCTACTGTAGCTCTGTCTCCTTTCACCACAGATGGGAGGTTTCCTGGTCTGTTCAGATACCACTCTACTGTAGCTCTGTCTCCTTTCAACACATATGGGATGTCTCCTGGTCTGATCAGATACCACTCTACTGTAGCTCTGTCTCCTTTCACCACAGATGGGATGTCTCCTGGTCTGTTCAGATACCACTTACTGTAGCTCTGTCTCCTTTCACCACAGATGGGATGTCTCCTGGTCAGTTCAGATGCCACTCTACTGTAGCTCTGTCTCCTTTCACCACAGATGGGATGTCTCCTGGTCTGTTCAGATACCAGTCTACTGTAGCTCTGTCTCCTTTCACCACAGATGGGATGTCTCCTGGTCTGTTCAGATACCACTTACTGTAGCTCTGTCTCCTTTCACCACAGATGGGATGTCTCCTGGTCTGTTCAGATACCACTATACTGTAGCTCTGTCTCCTGGTGTGTTCAGATACTACTGTACTGTAGCTCTGTCTCCTTTCACCACAGATGGGATGTCTCCTGGTCTGTTCAGATACCACTTACTGTTGCTCTGTCTCCTTTCACCACCGATGGGATGTCTCCTGGTCTGTTCAGATACCACTCTACTGTAGCTCTGTTTCCTGGTCTGTTCAGATACCACTTACTGTAGCTCTGTCTCCTTTCACCACAGATGGGATGTCTCCTGGTCTGTTCAGATACCGCTCTACTGTAGCTCTGTCTCGTGGTGTGTTCAGATTCCACTCTACTGTAGCTCTGTCTCCTTTCACCACAGATGGGATGTCTCCTGGTCTGTTCAGATACCACTTACTGTAGCTCTGTCTCCTTTCACCACAGATGGGATGTCTCCTGGTCAGTTCAGATGCCACTCTACTGTAGCTCTGTCTCCTTTCACCACAGATGGGATATCTCCTGGTTTGTTCAGATACCACTCTACTGTAGCTCTGGCTCCTTTCACCACAGATGGGATGTCTCCTGGTCTGTTCAGATACCACTTACTGTAGCTCTGTCTCCTTTCACCACAGATGGGATGTCTCCTGGTCTGTTCAGATACCACTTACTGTAGCTCTGTCTCATTTCACCACAGATGGGATGTCTCCTGGTCTCTTCAGATACCACTCTACTGTAGCTCTGTCTCCTTTCACCACAGATGGGATGTCTCCTGGTCTGTTCACATACCGCTCTACTGTAGCTCTGTCTCCTTTCACCACAGATGGGATGTCTCCTGTTCTGTTCAGATACCACTCTACTGTAGCTCTGTCTCCTTTCACCACAGATGGGATGTCTCCTGGTCTGTTCAGATACCACTCTACTTTAGCTCTGTCTCCTTTCACCACAGATGGGATGTCTCCTGGTCTGTTCAGATACCACTCTCTCTAGCTCTGTCTCCTTTCACCACAGATGGGATGTCTCCTGGTCTGTTCAGATACCACTCTACTGTAGCTCTGTCTCCTTTCACCACAGATGGGATGTCTCCTGGTGTGTTCAGATACCACTCTACTGTAGCTCTGTCTCCTTTCACCACAGATGGGATGTCTCCTGGTCTGTTCACATACCACTCTACTGTAGCTCTGTCTCCTTTCACCACAGATGGGATGTCTCCTGGTCTGTTCAGATACCACTCTACTGTAGCTCTGTCTCCTTTCACCACAGATGGGATGTCTCCTGGTCTGTTCAGATACCACTCTACTGTAGCTCTGTCTCCTGGTCTGTTCAGATACCACTCTACTGTAGCTCTGTCTCCTGGTGTGTTCAGATACCACTCTACTGTAGCTCTGTCTCCTTTCACCACAGATGGGATGTATCCTGGTCTGTTCAGATACCACTCTACTGTAGCTCTGTCTCCTGGTCTGTTCAGATACCACTCTACTGTAGCTCTGTCTCCTTTCACCACAGATGGGATGTCTCCTGGTCTGTTCAGATACAACTCTACTGTAGCTCTGTCTCCTGGTGTGTTCAGATACCACTCTACTGTAGCTCTGTCTCCTTTCACCACAGATGGGAGGTCTCCTGGTCTGTTCAGATACCACTCTACTGTAGCTCTGTCTCCTGGTCTGTTCAGATACCACTCTACTGTATCTCTGTCTCCTTTCACCACAGATGGGATGTCTCCTGGTCTGTTCAGATACCACTCTACTGTAGCTCTGTCTCCTTTCACCACAGATGGGATGTCTCCTGGTCTGTTCAGAGACCACTCTACTGTAGCTCTGTTTCCTTTCACCACAGATGGGATGTCTCCTGGTCTGTTCAGATACCACTCTACTGTAGCTCTGTCTCCTTTCACCACAGATGGGATGTCTCCTGGTCTGTTCAGATACCACTCTACTGTAGCTCTGTCTCCTTTCACCACAGATGGGATGTCTCCTGGTCTGTTCAGATACCACTCTACAGTAGCTCTGTTTCCTTTCACCACAGATGGGATGTCTCCTGGTCTGTTCAGATACCACTCTACTGTAGCTCTGTTTCCTTTCACCACAGATGGGATGTCTCCTGGTCTGTTCAGATACCACTCTACTGTAGCTCTGTCTCCTTTCACCACAGATGGGATGTCTCCTGGTCTGTTCAGATACCACTCTACTTTCGCTCTGTCTCCTTTCACCACAGATGGGATGTCTCCTGGTCTGTTCAGATACCACTCTACTGTAGCTCTGTCTCCTTTCACCACAGATGGGATGTCTCCTGGTCTGTTCACATACCACTCTACTGTAGCTCTGTCTCCTTTCACCACAGATGGGATGTCTCCTGGTCTGTTCAGATACCACTCTACTGTAGCTCTGTCTCCTGATGTGTTCAGATACCACTCTACAGTAGCTCTGTCTCCTTTCACCACAGATGGGATGTCTCCTGGTCTGTTCAGATACCACTCTACTGTAGCTCTGTCTCCTTTCACCACAGATGGGAGGTCTCCTGGTCTGTTCATATACCACTCTACTGTAGCTCTGTCTCCTGGTCTGTTCAGATACCACTCTACTGTAGCTCTGTCTCCTTTCACCACAGATGGGATGTCTCCTGGTCTGTTCAGATACCACTCTACTGTAGCTCTGTCTCCTTTCACCACAGATGGGATGTCTCCTGGTCTGTTCAGATACCACTCTACTGTAGCTCTGTCTCCTTTCACCACAGATGGGAGGTCTCCTGGTCTGTTCATATACCACTCTACTGTAGCTCTGTCTCCTGGTCTGTTCAGATACCACTCTACTGTAGCTCTGTCTCCTTTCACCACAGATGGGATGTCTCCTGGTCTGTTCAGATACCACTCTACTGTAGCTCTGTTTCCTTTCACCACAGATGGGATGTCTCCTGGTCTGTTCAGATACCACTCTACTGTAGCTCTGTCTCCTTTCACCACAGATGGGATGTCTCCTGGTCTGTTCACATACCGCTCTACTGTAGCTCTGTCTCCTTTCACCACAGATGGGATGTCTCCTGTTCTGTTCAGATACCACTCTACTGTAGCTCTGTCTCCTTTCACCACAGATGGGATGTCTCCTGGTCTGTTCAGATACCACTCTTCTTTAGCTCTGTCTCCTTTCACCACAGATGGGATGTCTCCTGGTCTGTTCAGATACCACTCTACTGTAGCTCTGTCTCCTGGTCTGTTCAGATACCACTCTACTGTAGCTCTGTCTCCTTTCACCACAGATGGGATGTCTCCTGGTCTGTTCAGATACCACTCTACTGTAGCTCTGTCTCCTTTCACCACAGATGGGATGTCTCCTGGTCTGTTCAGATACCACTCTACTGTAGCTCTGTTTCCTTTCACCACAGATGGGATGTCTCCTGGTCTGTTCAGATACCACTCTACTGTAGCTCTGTCTCCTTTCACCACAGATGGGATGTCTCCTGGTCTGTTCACATACCGCTCTACTGTAGCTCTGTCTCCTTTCACCACAGATGGGATGTCTCCTGTTCTGTTCAGATACCACTCTACTGTAGCTCTGTCTCCTTTCACCACAGATGGGATGTCTCCTGGTCTGTTCACATACCGCTCTACTGTAGCTCTGTCTCCTTTCACCACAGATGGGATGTCTCCTGTTCTGTTCAGATACCACTCTACTGTAGCTCTGTCTCCTTTCACCACAGATGGGATGTCTCCTGGTCTGTTCAGATACCACTCTTCTTTAGCTCTGTCTCCTTTCACCACAGATGGGATGTCTCCTGGTCTGTTCAGATACCACTCTACTGTAGCTCTGTCTCCTGGTCTGTTCAGATACCACTCTACTGTAGCTCTGTCTCCTTTCACCACAGATGGGATGTCTCCTGGTCTGTTCAGATACCACTCTACTGTAGCTCTGTCTCCTTTCACCACAGATGGGATGTCTCCTGGTCTGTTCAGATACCACTCTACTGTAGCTCTGTTTCCTTTCACCACAGATGGGATATCTCCTGGTCTGTTCAGATACCACTCTACTGTAGCTCTGTCTCCTTTCACCACAGATGGGATGTCTCCTGGTCTGTTCACATACCGCTCTACTGTAGCTCTGTCTCCTTTCACCACAGATGGGATGTCTCCTGTTCTGTTCAGATACCACTCTACTGTAGCTCTGTCTCCTTTCACCACAGATGGGATGTCTCCTGGTCTGTTCAGATACCACTCTACTTTAGCTCTGTCTCCTTTCACCACAGATGGGATGTCTCCTGGTCTGTTCAGATACCACTCTACTGTAGCTCTGTCTCCTTTCACCACAGATGGGATGTCTCCTGGTCTGTTCAGATACCACTCTACTGTAGCTCTGTCTCCTTTCACAACAGATGGGATGTCTCCTGGTCTGTTCAGATATCACTCTACTGTAGCTCCGTCTCCTGGTCTGTTCAGATACCACTCTACTGTAGCTCTGTCTCCTTTCACCACAGATGGGATGTCTCCTGGTCTGTTCAGATACAACTCTACTGTAGCTCTGTCTCCTTTCACCACAGATGGGATGTCTCCTGGTCTGTTCAGATACCACTCTACTGTACCTCTGTTTCCTTTCACCACAGATGGGATGTCTCCTGGTCTGTTCAGATACCACTCTACTGTAGCTCTGTCTCCTTTCACCACAGATGGGATGTCTCCTGGTCTGTTCAGATACCACTCTACTTTAGCTCTGTCTCCTTTCACCACAGATGGGATGTATCCTGGTCTGTTCAGATACCACTCTACTGTAGCTCTGTTTCGTTTCACCACAGATGGGATGTCTCCTGTTCTGTTCAGATACCACTCTACTGTAGCTCTGTCTCCTTTCACCACAGATGGGATGTCTCCTGGTGTGTTCAGATACCACTCTACTGTATCTCTGTCTCCTTTCACCACAGATGGGATGTCTCCTGGTCTGTTCACATACCACTCTACTGTAGCTCTGTCTCCTTTCACCACAGATGGGATGTCTCCTGGTCTGTTCAGATACCACTCTACTGTAGCTCTGTCTCCTGGTGTGTTCAGATACCACTCTACAGTAGCTCTGTCTCCTTTCACCACAGATGGGATGTCTCCTGGTCTGTTCAGATACCACTCTACTGTAGCTCTGTCTCCTGATGTGTTCAGATACCACTCTACAGTAGCTCTGTCTCCTTTCACCACAGATGGGATGTCTCCTGGTCTGTTCAGATACCACTCTACTGTAGCTCTGTCTCCTTTCACCACAGATGGGAGGTCTCCTGGTCTGTTCATATACCACTCTACTGTAGCTCTGTCTCCTGGTCTGTTCAGATACCACTCTACTGTAGCTCTGTCTCCTTTCACCACAGATGGGATGTCTCCTGGTCTGTTCAGATACCACTCTACTGTAGCTCTGTCTCCTTTCACCACAGATGGGATGTCTCCTGGTCTGTTCAGATACCACTCTACTGTAGCTCTGTCTCCTTTCACCACAGATGGGAGGTCTCCTGGTCTGTTCATATACCACTCTACTGTAGCTCTGTCTCCTGGTCTGTTCAGATACCACTCTACTGTAGCTCTGTCTCCTTTCACCACAGATGGGATGTCTCCTGGTCTGTTCAGATACCACTCTACTGTAGCTCTGTTTCCTTTCACCACAGATGGGATGTCTCCTGGTCTGTTCAGATACCACTCTACTGTAGCTCTGTCTCCTTTCACCACAGATGGGATGTCTCCTGGTCTGTTCACATACCGCTCTACTGTAGCTCTGTCTCCTTTCACCACAGATGGGATGTCTCCTGTTCTGTTCAGATACCACTCTACTGTAGCTCTGTCTCCTTTCACCACAGATGGGATGTCTCCTGGTCTGTTCAGATACCACTCTTCTTTAGCTCTGTCTCCTTTCACCACAGATGGGATGTCTCCTGGTCTGTTCAGATACCACTCTACTGTAGCTCTGTCTCCTGGTCTGTTCAGATACCACTCTACTGTAGCTCTGTCTCCTTTCACCACAGATGGGATGTCTCCTGGTCTGTTCAGATACCACTCTACTGTAGCTCTGTCTCCTTTCACCACAGATGGGATGTCTCCTGGTCTGTTCAGATACCACTCTACTGTAGCTCTGTTTCCTTTCACCACAGATGGGATGTCTCCTGGTCTGTTCAGATACCACTCTACTGTAGCTCTGTCTCCTTTCACCACAGATGGGATGTCTCCTGGTCTGTTCACATACCGCTCTACTGTAGCTCTGTCTCCTTTCACCACAGATGGGATGTCTCCTGTTCTGTTCAGATACCACTCTACTGTAGCTCTGTCTCCTTTCACCACAGATGGGATGTCTCCTGGTCTGTTCAGATACCACTCTACTGTAGCTCTGTCTCCTTTCACCACAGATGGGAGGTCTCCTGGTCTGTTCATATACCACTCTACTGTAGCTCTGTCTCCTGGTCTGTTCAGATACCACTCTACTGTAGCTCTGTCTCCTTTCACCACAGATGGGATGTCTCCTGGTCTGTTCAGATACCACTCTACTGTAGCTCTGTTTCCTTTCACCACAGATGGGATGTCTCCTGGTCTGTTCAGATACCACTCTACTGTAGCTCTGTCTCCTTTCACCACAGATGGGATGTCTTCTGGTCTGTTCACATACCGCTCTACTGTAGCTCTGTCTCCTTTCACCACAGATGGGATGTCTCCTGTTCTGTTCAGATACCACTCTACTGTAGCTCTGTCTCCTTTCACCACAGATGGGATGTCTCCTGGTCTGTTCAGATACCACTCTACTTTAGCTCTGTCTCCTTTCACCACAGATGGGATGTCTCCTGGTCTGTTCAGATACCACTCTACTGTAGCTCTGTCTCCTTTCACCACAGATGGGATGTCTCCTGGTCTGTTCAGATACCACTCTACTGTAGCTCTGTCTCCTTTCACAACAGATGGGATGTCTCCTGGTCTGTTCAGATATCACTCTACTGTAGCTCCGTCTCCTGGTCTGTTCAGATACCACTCTACTGTAGCTCTGTCTCCTTTCACCACAGATGGGATGTCTCCTGGTCTGTTCAGATACAACTCTACTGTAGCTCTGTCTCCTTTCACCACAGATGGGATGTCTCCTGGTCTGTTCAGATACCACTCTACTGTACCTCTGTTTCCTTTCACCACAGATGGGATGTCTCCTGGTCTGTTCAGATACCACTCTACTGTAGCTCTGTCTCCTTTCACCACAGATGGGATGTCTCCTGGTCTGTTCAGATACCACTCTACTTTAGCTCTGTCTCCTTTCACCACAGATGGGATGTATCCTGGTCTGTTCAGATACCACTCTACTGTAGCTCTGTTTCGTTTCACCACAGATGGGATGTCTCCTGTTCTGTTCAGATACCACTCTACTGTAGCTCTGTCTCCTTTCACCACAGATGGGATGTCTCCTGGTGTGTTCAGATACCACTCTACTGTATCTCTGTCTCCTTTCACCACAGATGGGATGTCTCCTGGTCTGTTCACATACCACTCTACTGTAGCTCTGTCTCCTTTCACCACAGATGGGATGTCTCCTGGTCTGTTCAGATACCACTCTACTGTAGCTCTGTCTCCTGGTGTGTTCAGATACCACTCTACAGTAGCTCTGTCTCCTTTCACCACAGATGGGATGTCTCCTGGTCTGTTCAGATACCACTCTACTGTAGCTCTGTCTCCTTTCACCACAGATGGGAGGTCTCCTGGTCTGTTCATATACCACTCTACTGTAGCTCCTCCTCCTGGTCTGTTCAGATACCACTCTACTGTAGCTCTGTCTCCTTTCACCACAGATGGGATGTCTCCTGGTCTGTTCAGATACCACTCTACTGTAGCTCTGTCTCCTTTCACCACAGATGGGATGTCTCCTGGTCTGTTCAGAGACCACTCTACTGTAGCTCTGTCTCCTTTCACCACAGATGGGATGTCTCCTGGTCTGTTCACATACCGCTCTACTGTAGCTCTGTCTCCTTTCACCACAGATGGGATGTCTCCTGTTCTGTTCAGATACCACTCTACTGTAGCTCTGTCTCCTTTCACCACAGATGGGATGTCTCCTGGTCTGTTCAGATACCACTCTACTTTAGCTCTGTCTCCTTTCACCACAGATGGGATGTCTCCTGGTCTGTTCAGATACCACTCTCTCTAGCTCTGTCTCCTTTCACCACAGATGGGATGTCTCCTGGTCTGTTCAGATACCACTCTACTGTAGCTCTGTCTCCTTTCACCACAGATGGGATGTCTCCTGGTGTGTTCAGATACCACTCTACTGTAGCTCTGTCTCCTTTCACCACAGATGGGATGTCTCCTGGTCTGTTCACATACCACTCTACTGTAGCTCTGTCTCCTTTCACCACAGATGGGATGTCTCCTGGTCTGTTCAGATACCACTCTACTGTAGCTCTGTCTCCTGGTGTGTTCAGATACCACTCTACTGTAGCTCTGTCTCCTTTCACCACAGATGGGATGTATCCTGGTCTGTTCAGATACCACTCTACTGTAGCTCTGTCTCCTGGTCTGTTCAGATACCACTCTACTGTAGCTCTGTCTCCTTTCACCACAGATGGGATGTCTCCTGGTCTGTTCAGATACAACTCTACTGTAGCTCTGTCTCCTGGTGTGTTCAGATACCACTCTACTGTAGCTCTGTCTCCTTTCACCACAGATGGGAGGTCTCCTGGTCTGTTCAGATACCACTCTACTGTAGCTCTGTCTCCTGGTCTGTTCAGATACCACTCTACTGTATCTCTGTCTCCTTTCACCACAGATGGGATGTCTCCTGGTCTGTTCAGATACCACTCTACTGTAGCTCTGTCTCCTTTCACCACAGATGGGATGTCTCCTGGTCTGTTCAGAGACCACTCTACTGTAGCTCTGTTTCCTTTCACCACAGATGGGATGTCTCCTGGTCTGTTCAGATACCACTCTACTGTAGCTCTGTCTCCTTTCACCACAGATGGGATGTCTCCTGGTCTGTTCAGATACCACTCTACTGTAGCTCTGTCTCCTTTCACCACAGATGGGATGTCTCCTGGTCTGTTCAGATACCACTCTACAGTAGCTCTGTTTCCTTTCACCACAGATGGGATGTCTCCTGGTCTGTTCAGATACCACTCTACTGTAGCTCTGTTTCCTTTCACCACAGATGGGATGTCTCCTGGTCTGTTCAGATACCACTCTACTGTAGCTCTGTCTCCTTTCACCACAGATGGGATGTCTCCTGGTCTGTTCAGATACCACTCTACTTTCGCTCTGTCTCCTTTCACCACAGATGGGATGTCTCCTGGTCTGTTCAGATACCACTCTACTGTAGCTCTGTCTCCTTTCACCACAGATGGGATGTCTCCTGGTCTGTTCACATACCACTCTACTGTAGCTCTGTCTCCTTTCACCACAGATGGGATGTCTCCTGGTCTGTTCAGATACCACTCTACTGTAGCTCTGTCTCCTGGTCTGTTCAGATACCACTCTACTGTAGCTCTGTCTCCTTTCACCACAGATGGGATGTCTCCTGGTCTGTTCAGATACCACTCTACTGTAGCTCTGTCTCCTTTCACCACAGATGGGATGTCTCCTGGTCTGTTCAGATACCACTCTACTGTAGCTCTGTTTCCTTTCACCACAGATGGGATGTCTCCTGGTCTGTTCAGATACCACTCTACTGTAGCTCTGTCTCCTTTCACCACAGATGGGATGTCTCCTGGTCTGTTCACATACCGCTCTACTGTAGCTCTGTCTCCTTTCACCACAGATGGGATGTCTCCTGTTCTGTTCAGATACCACTCTACTGTAGCTCTGTCTCCTTTCACCACAGATGGGATGTCTCCTGGTCTGTTCAGATACCACTCTACTTTAGCTCTGTCTCCTTTCACCACAGATGGGATGTCTCCTGGTCTGTTCAGATACCACTCTACTGTAGCTCTGTCTCCTTTCACCACAGATGGGATGTCTCCTGGTCTGTTCAGATACCACTCTACTGTAGCTCTGTCTCCTTTCACAACAGATGGGATGTCTCCTGGTCTGTTCAGATATCACTCTACTGTAGCTCCGTCTCCTGGTCTGTTCAGATACCACTCTACTGTAGCTCTGTCTCCTTTCACCACAGATGGGATGTCTCCTGGTCTGTTCAGATACAACTCTACTGTAGCTCTGTCTCCTTTCACCACAGATGGGATGTCTCCTGGTCTGTTCAGATACCACTCTACTGTAGCTCTGTCTCCTTTCACCACAGATGGGATGTCTCCTGGTCTGTTCAGATACCACTCTACTTTAGCTCTGTCTCCTTTCACCACAGATGGGATGTATCCTGGTCTGTTCAGATACCACTCTACTGTAGCTCTGTTTCGTTTCACCACAGATGGGATGTCTCCTGTTCTGTTCAGATACCACTCTACTGTAGCTCTGTCTCCTTTCACCACAGATGGGATGTCTCCTGGTGTGTTCAGATACCACTCTACTGTATCTCTGTCTCCTTTCACCACAGATGGGATGTCTCCTGGTCTGTTCACATACCACTCTACTGTAGCTCTGTCTCCTTTCACCACAGATGGGATGTCTCCTGGTCTGTTCAGATACCACTCTACTGTAGCTCTGTCTCCTGGTGTGTTCAGATACCACTCTACAGTAGCTCTGTCTCCTTTCACCACAGATGGGATGTCTCCTGGTCTGTTCAGATACCACTCTACTGTAGCTCTGTCTCCTTTCACCACAGATGGGAGGTCTCCTGGTCTGTTCATATACCACTCTACTGTAGCTCCTCCTCCTGGTCTGTTCAGATACCACTCTACTGTAGCTCTGTCTCCTTTCACCACAGATGGGATGTCTCCTGGTCTGTTCAGATACCACTCTACTGTAGCTCTGTCTCCTTTCACCACAGATGGGATGTCTCCTGGTCTGTTCAGAGACCACTCTACTGTAGCTCTGTTTCCTTTCACCACAGATGGGATGTCTCCTGGTCTGTTCAGTTACCACTCTACTGTAGCTCTGTCTCCTTTCACCACAGATGGGATGTCTCCTGGTCTGTTCAGATACCACTCTACTGTAGCTCTGTCTCCTGGTCTGTTCAGATACCACTCTACTGTAGCTCTGTCTCCTTTCACCACAGATGGGATGTCTCCTGGTCTGTTCAGATACCACTCTACTGTAGCTCTGTCTCCTTTCACCACAGATGGGATGTCTCCTGGTCTGTTCAGATACCACTCTACTGTAGCTCTGTCTCCTTTCACCACAGATGGGATGTCTCCTGGTCTGTTCAGATACCACTCTACTTTAGCTCTGTCTCCTTTCACCACAGATGGGATGTATCCTGGTCTGTTCAGATACCACTCTACTGTAGCTCTGTTTCCTTTCACCACAGATGGGATGTCTCCTGTTCTGTTCAGATACCACTCTACTGTAGCTCTGTCTCCTTTCACCACAGATGGGATGTCTCCTGGTGTGTTCAGATACCACTCTACTGTATCTCTGTCTCCTTTCACCACAGATGGGATGTCTCCTGGTCTGTTCACATACCACTCTACTGTAGCTCTGTCTCCTTTCACCACAGATGGGATGTCTCCTGGTCTGTTCAGATACCACTCTACTGTAGCTCTGTCTCCTGGTGTGTTCAGATACCACTCTACAGTAGCTCTGTCTCCTTTCACCACAGATGGGATGTCTCCTGGTCTGTTCAGATACCACTCTACTGTAGCTCTGTCTCCTTTCACCACAGATGGGAGGTCTCCTGGTCTGTTCATATACCACTCTACTGTAGCTCCTCCTCCTGGTCTGTTCAGATACCACTCTACTGTAGCTCTGTCTCCTTTCACCACAGATGGGATGTCTCCTGGTCTGTTCACATACCGCTCTACTGTAGCTCTGTCTCCTTTCACCACAGATGGGATGTCTCCTGGTCTGTTCAGATACCACTCTACTGTAGCTCTGTCTCCTGGTCTGTTCAGATACCACTCTACTGTAGCTCTGTCTCCTTTCACCACAGATGGGATGTCTCCTGGTCTGTTCAGATACCACTCTACTGTAGCTCTGTCTCCTTTCACCACAGATGGGATGTCTCCTGGTCTGTTCAGATACCACTCTACTGTAGCTCTGTTTCCTTTCACCACAGATGGGATGTCTCCTGGTCTGTTCAGATACCACTCTACTGTAGCTCTGTCTCCTTTCACCACAGATGGGATGTCTCCTGGTCTGTTCACATACCGCTCTACTGTAGCTCTGTCTCCTTTCACCACAGATGGGATGTCTCCTGTTCTGTTCAGATACCACTCTACTGTAGCTCTGTCTCCTTTCAACACAGATGGGATGTCTCCTGGTCTGTTCAGATACCACTCTACTTTAGCTCTGTCTCCTTTCACCACAGATGGGATGTCTCCTGGTCTGTTCAGATACCACTCTACTGTAGCTCTGTCTCCTTTCACCACAGATGGGATGTCTCCTGGTCTGTTCAGATACCACTCTACTGTAGCTCTGTCTCCTTTCACCACAGATGGGATGTCTCCTGGTCTGTTCAGAGACCACTCTACTGTAGCTCTGTTTCCTTTCACCACAGATGGGATGTCTCCTGGTCTGTTCAGATACCACTCTACTGTAGCTCTGTCTCCTTTCACCACAGATGGGATGTCTCCTGGTCTGTTCAGATACCACTCTACTGTAGCTCTGTCTCCTGGTCTGTTCAGATACCACTCTACTGTAGCTCTGTCTCCTTTCACCACAGATGGGATGTCTCCTGGTCTGTTCAGATACCACTCTACTGTAGCTCTGTCTCCTTTCACCACAGATGGGATGTCTCCTGGTCTGTTCAGATACCACTCTACTGTAGCTCTGTTTCCTTTCACCACAGATGGGATGTCTCCTGGTCTGTTCAGATACCACTCTACTGTAGCTCTGTCTCCTTTCACTACAGATGGGTTGTCTCCTGGTCTGTTCAGATACCACTCTACTGTAGCTCTGTCTCCTTTCACCACAGATGGGATGTCTCCTGGTCTGTTCAGATACCACTCTACTGTAGCTCTGTTTCCTTTCACCACAGATGGGATGTCTCCTGGTCTGTTCAGATACCACTCTACTGTAGCTCTGTCTCCTTTCACCACAGATGGGATGTCTCCTGGTCTGTTCAGATACCACTCTACTTTAGCTCTGTCTCCTTTCACCACAGATGGGATGTCTCCTGGTCTGTTCAGATACCACTCTACTGTAGCTCTGTCTCCTTGTCTGTTCAGATACCACTCTACTGTAGCTCTGTCTCTTTTCACCACAGATGGGATGTCTCCTGGTCTGTTCAGATACCACTCTACTGTAGCTCTGTCTCCTTTCACCACAGATGGGATGTCTCCTGGTCTGTTCAGATACCACTCTACTGTATCTCTGTCTCCTTTCACCACAGATGGGATGTTTCCTGGTCTGTTCACATACCGCTCTACTGTAGCTCTGTCTCCTTTCACCACAGATGGGATGTCTCCTGTTCTGTTCAGATACCACTCTACTGTAGCTCTGTCTCCTTTCACCACAGATGGGATGTCTCCTGGTCTGTTCAGATACCACTCTACTTTAGCTCTGTCTCCTTTCACCACAGATGGGATGTCTCCTGGTCTGTTCAGATACCACTCTACTGTAGCTCTGTCTCCTTTCACCACAGATGGGATGTCTCCTGGTCTGTTCAGATACCACTCTACTGTAGCTCTGTCTCCTTTCACCACAGATGGGATGTCTCCTGGTCTGTTCAGATACCACTCTACTGTAGCTCTGTCTCCTGGTCTGTTCAGATACCACTCTACTGTAGCTCTGTCTCCTTTCACCACAGATGGGATGTCTCCTGGTCTGTTCAGATACCACTCTACTGTAGCTCTGTCTCCTTTCACCACAGATGGGATGTCTCCTGGTCTGTTCAGATACCACTCTACTGTAGCTCTGTTTCCTTTCACCACAGATGGGATGTCTCCTGGTCTGTTCAGATACCACTCTACTGTAGCTCTGTCTCCTTTCACTACAGATGGGTTGTCTCCTGGTCTGTTCAGATACCACTCTACTGTAGCTCTGTCTCCTTTCACCACAGATGGGATGTCTCCTGGTCTGTTCAGATACCACTCTACTGTAGCTCTGTTTCCTTTCACCACAGATGGGATGTCTCCTGGTCTGTTCAGATACCACTCTACTGTAGCTCTGTCTCCTTTCACCACAGATGGGATGTCTCCTGGTCTGTTCAGATACCACTCTACTTTAGCTCTGTCTCCTTTCACCACAGATGGGATGTCTCCTGGTCTGTTCAGATACCACTCTACTGTAGCTCTGTCTCCTTGTCTGTTCAGATACCACTCTACTGTAGCTCTGTCTCTTTTCACCACAGATGGGATGTCTCCTGGTCTGTTCAGATACCACTCTACTGTAGCTCTGTCTCCTTTCACCACAGATGGGATGTCTCCTGGTCTGTTCAGATACCACTCTACTGTATCTCTGTCTCCTTTCACCACAGATGGGATGTTTCCTGGTCTGTTCACATACCGCTCTACTGTAGCTCTGTCTCCTTTCACCACAGATGGGATGTCTCCTGTTCTGTTCAGATACCACTCTACTGTAGCTCTGTCTCCTTTCACCACAGATGGGATGTCTCCTGGTCTGTTCAGATACCACTCTACTTTAGCTCTGTCTCCTTTCACCACAGATGGGATGTCTCCTGGTCTGTTCAGATACCACTCTACTGTAGCTCTGTCTCCTTTCACCACAGATGGGATGTCTCCTGGTCTGTTCAGATACCACTCTACTGTAGCTCTGTCTCCTTTCACCACAGATTGGATGTCTCCTGTTCTGTTCAGATACCACTCTACTGTAGCTCTGTCTCCTTTCACCACAGATGGGATGTCTCCTGGTCTGTTCAGATACCACTCTACTGTAGCTCTGTCTCCTTTCACCACAGATGGGATGTCTCCTGGTCTGTTCAGATACCACTCTACTGTAGCTCTGTTTCCTTTCACCACAGATGGGATGTCTCCTGGTCTGTTCAGATACCACTCTACTGTAGCTCTGTCTCCTTTCACCACAGATGGGATGTCTCCTGGTCTGTTCACATACCGCTCTACTGTAGCTCTGTCTCCTTTCACCACAGATGGGATGTCTCCTGTTCTGTTCAGATACCACTCTACTGTAGCTCTGTCTCCTTTCACCACAGATGGGATGTCTCCTGGTCTGTTCAGATACCACTCTACTGTAGCTCTGTCTCCTTTCACCACAGATGGGATGTCTCCTGGTCTGTTCACATACCGCTCTACTGTAGCTCTGTCTCCTTTCACCACAGATGGGATGTCTCCTGTTCTGTTCAGATACCACTCTACTGTAGCTCTGTCTCCTTTCACCACAGATGGGATGTCTCCTGGTCTGTTCACATACCGCTCTACTGTAGCTCTGTCTCCTTTCACCACAGATGGGATGTCTCCTGGTCTGTTCAGATACCACTCTACTGTAGCTCTGTCTCCTGGTCTGTTCAGATACCACTCTACTGTAGCTCTGTCTCCTTTCACCACAGATGGGATGTCTCCTGGTCTGTTCAGATACCACTCTACTGTAGCTCTGTCTCCTTTCACCACAGATGGGATGTCTCCTGGTCTGTTCAGATACCACTCTACTGTAGCTCTGTTTCCTTTCACCACAGATGGGATGTCTCCTGGTCTGTTCAGATACCACTCTACTGTAGCTCTGTCTCCTTTCACCACAGATGGGATGTCTCCTGGTCTGTTCACATACCGCTCTACTGTAGCTCTGTCTCCTTTCACCACAGATGGGATGTCTCCTGTTCTGTTCAGATACCACTCTACTGTAGCTCTGTCTCCTTTCAACACAGATGGGATGTCTCCTGGTCTGTTCAGATACCACTCTACTTTAGCTCTGTCTCCTTTCACCACAGATGGGATGTCTCCTGGTCTGTTCAGATACCACTCTACTGTAGCTCTGTCTCCTTTCACCACAGATGGGATGTCTCCTGGTCTGTTCAGATACCACTCTACTGTAGCTCTGTCTCCTTTCACCACAGATGGGATGTCTCCTGGTCTGTTCAGAGACCACTCTACTGTAGCTCTGTTTCCTTTCACCACAGATGGGATGTCTCCTGGTCTGTTCAGATACCACTCTACTGTAGCTCTGTCTCCTTTCACCACAGATGGGATGTCTCCTGGTCTGTTCAGATACCACTCTACTGTAGCTCTGTCTCCTGGTCTGTTCAGATACCACTCTACTGTAGCTCTGTCTCCTTTCACCACAGATGGGATGTCTCCTGGTCTGTTCAGATACCACTCTACTGTAGCTCTGTCTCCTTTCACCACAGATGGGATGTCTCCTGGTCTGTTCAGATACCACTCTACTGTAGCTCTGTTTCCTTTCACCACAGATGGGATGTCTCCTGGTCTGTTCAGATACCACTCTACTGTAGCTCTGTCTCCTTTCACTACAGATGGGTTGTCTCCTGGTCTGTTCAGATACCACTCTACTGTAGCTCTGTCTCCTTTCACCACAGATGGGATGTCTCCTGGTCTGTTCAGATACCACTCTACTGTAGCTCTGTTTCCTTTCACCACAGATGGGATGTCTCCTGGTCTGTTCAGATACCACTCTACTGTAGCTCTGTCTCCTTTCACCACAGATGGGATGTCTCCTGGTCTGTTCAGATACCACTCTACTTTAGCTCTGTCTCCTTTCACCACAGATGGGATGTCTCCTGGTCTGTTCAGATACCACTCTACTGTAGCTCTGTCTCCTTGTCTGTTCAGATACCACTCTACTGTAGCTCTGTCTCTTTTCACCACAGATGGGATGTCTCCTGGTCTGTTCAGATACCACTCTACTGTAGCTCTGTCTCCTTTCACCACAGATGGGATGTCTCCTGGTCTGTTCAGATACCACTCTACTGTATCTCTGTCTCCTTTCACCACAGATGGGATGTTTCCTGGTCTGTTCACATACCGCTCTACTGTAGCTCTGTCTCCTTTCACCACAGATGGGATGTCTCCTGTTCTGTTCAGATACCACTCTACTGTAGCTCTGTCTCCTTTCACCACAGATGGGATGTCTCCTGGTCTGTTCAGATACCACTCTACTTTAGCTCTGTCTCCTTTCACCACAGATGGGATGTCTCCTGGTCTGTTCAGATACCACTCTACTGTAGCTCTGTCTCCTTTCACCACAGATGGGATGTCTCCTGGTCTGTTCAGATACCACTCTACTGTAGCTCTGTCTCCTTTCACCACAGATTGGATGTCTCCTGTTCTGTTCAGATACCACTCTACTGTAGCTCTGTCTCCTTTCACCACAGATGGGATGTCTCCTGGTCTGTTCAGATACCACTCTACTGTAGCTCTGTCTCCTTTCACCACAGATGGGATGTCTCCTGGTCTGTTCAGATACCACTCTACTGTAGCTCTGTTTCCTTTCACCACAGATGGGATGTCTCCTGGTCTGTTCAGATACCACTCTACTGTAGCTCTGTCTCCTTTCACCACAGATGGGATGTCTCCTGGTCTGTTCACATACCGCTCTACTGTAGCTCTGTCTCCTTTCACCACAGATGGGATGTCTCCTGTTCTGTTCAGATACCACTCTACTGTAGCTCTGTCTCCTTTCACCACAGATGGGATGTCTCCTGGTCTGTTCAGATACCACTCTACTGTAGCTCTGTCTCCTTTCACCACAGATGGGATGTCTCCTGGTCTGTTCACATACCGCTCTACTGTAGCTCTGTCTCCTTTCACCACAGATGGGATGTCTCCTGTTCTGTTCAGATACCACTCTACTGTAGCTCTGTCTCCTTTCACCACAGATGGGATGTCTCCTGGTCTGTTCAGATACCACTCTACTTTAGCTCTGTCTCCTTTCACCACAGATGGGATGTCTCCTGGTCTGTTCAGATACCACTCTACTGTAGCTCTGTCTCCTTTCACCACAGATGGGATGTCTCCTGGTCTGTTCAGATACCACTCTACTGTAGCTCTGTCTCCTTTCACAACAGATGGGATGTCTCCTGGTCTGTTCAGATATCACTCTACTGTAGCTCCGTCTCCTGGTCTGTTCAGATACCACTCTACTGTAGCTCTGTCTCCTTTCACCACAGATGGGATGTCTCCTGGTCTGTTCAGATACAACTCTACTGTAGCTCTGTCTCCTTTCACCACAGATGGGATGTCTCCTGGTCTGTTCAGATACCACTCTACTGTAGCTCTGTCTCCTTTCACCACAGATGGGATGTCTCCTGGTCTGTTCAGATACCACTCTACTTTAGCTCTGTCTCCTTTCACCACAGATGGGATGTATCCTGGTCTGTTCAGATACCACTCTACTGTAGCTCTGTTTCGTTTCACCACAGATGGGATGTCTCCTGTTCTGTTCAGATACCACTCTACTGTAGCTCTGTCTCCTTTCACCACAGATGGGATGTCTCCTGGTGTGTTCAGATACCACTCTACTGTATCTCTGTCTCCTTTCACCACAGATGGGATGTCTCCTGGTCTGTTCACATACCACTCTACTGTAGCTCTGTCTCCTTTCACCACAGATGGGATGTCTCCTGGTCTGTTCAGATACCACTCTACTGTAGCTCTGTCTCCTGGTGTGTTCAGATACCACTCTACAGTAGCTCTGTCTCCTTTCACCACAGATGGGATGTCTCCTGGTCTGTTCAGATACCACTCTACTGTAGCTCTGTCTCCTTTCACCACAGATGGGAGGTCTCCTGGTCTGTTCATATACCACTCTACTGTAGCTCCTCCTCCTGGTCTGTTCAGATACCACTCTACTGTAGCTCTGTCTCCTTTCACCACAGATGGGATGTCTCCTGGTCTGTTCAGATACCACTCTACTGTAGCTCTGTCTCCTTTCACCACAGATGGGATGTCTCCTGGTCTGTTCAGAGACCACTCTACTGTAGCTCTGTTTCCTTTCACCACAGATGGGATGTCTCCTGGTCTGTTCAGTTACCACTCTACTGTAGCTCTGTCTCCTTTCACCACAGATGGGATGTCTCCTGGTCTGTTCAGATACCACTCTACTGTAGCTCTGTCTCCTGGTCTGTTCAGATACCACTCTACTGTAGCTCTGTCTCCTTTCACCACAGATGGGATGTCTCCTGGTCTGTTCAGATACCACTCTACTGTAGCTCTGTCTCCTTTCACCACAGATGGGATGTCTCCTGGTCTGTTCAGATACCACTCTACTGTAGCTCTGTCTCCTTTCACCACAGATGGGATGTCTCCTGGTCTGTTCAGATACCACTCTACTTTAGCTCTGTCTCCTTTCACCACAGATGGGATGTATCCTGGTCTGTTCAGATACCACTCTACTGTAGCTCTGTTTCCTTTCACCACAGATGGGATGTCTCCTGTTCTGTTCAGATACCACTCTACTGTAGCTCTGTCTCCTTTCACCACAGATGGGATGTCTCCTGGTGTGTTCAGATACCACTCTACTGTATCTCTGTCTCCTTTCACCACAGATGGGATGTCTCCTGGTCTGTTCACATACCACTCTACTGTAGCTCTGTCTCCTTTCACCACAGATGGGATGTCTCCTGGTCTGTTCAGATACCACTCTACTGTAGCTCTGTCTCCTGGTGTGTTCAGATACCACTCTACAGTAGCTCTGTCTCCTTTCACCACAGATGGGATGTCTCCTGGTCTGTTCAGATACCACTCTACTGTAGCTCTGTCTCCTTTCACCACAGATGGGAGGTCTCCTGGTCTGTTCATATACCACTCTACTGTAGCTCCTCCTCCTGGTCTGTTCAGATACCACTCTACTGTAGCTCTGTCTCCTTTCACCACAGATGGGATGTCTCCTGGTCTGTTCACATACCGCTCTACTGTAGCTCTGTCTCCTTTCACCACAGATGGGATGTCTCCTGGTCTGTTCAGATACCACTCTACTGTAGCTCTGTCTCCTGGTCTGTTCAGATACCACTCTACTGTAGCTCTGTCTCCTTTCACCACAGATGGGATGTCTCCTGGTCTGTTCAGATACCACTCTACTGTAGCTCTGTCTCCTTCACCACAGATGGGATGTCTCCTGGTCTGTTCAGATACCACTCTACTGTAGCTCTGTTTCCTTTCACCACAGATGGGATGTCTCCTGGTCTGTTCAGATACCACTCTACTGTAGCTCTGTCTCCTTTCACCACAGATGGGATGTCTCCTGGTCTGTTCACATACCGCTCTACTGTAGCTCTGTCTCCTTTCACCACAGATGGGATGTCTCCTGTTCTGTTCAGATACCACTCTACTGTAGCTCTGTCTCCTTTCACCACAGATGGGATGTCTCCTGGTCTGTTCAGATACCACTCTACTTTAGCTCTGTCTCCTTTCACCACAGATGGGATGTCTCCTGGTCTGTTCAGATACCACTCTACTGTAGCTCTGTCTCCTTTCACCACAGATGGGATGTCTCCTGGTCTGTTCAGATACCACTCTACTGTAGCTCTGTCTCCTTTCACCACAGATGGGATGTCTCCTGGTCTGTTCAGAGACCACTCTACTGTAGCTCTGTTTCCTTTCACCACAGATGGGATGTCTCCTGGTCTGTTCAGATACCACTCTACTGTAGCTCTGTCTCCTTTCACCACAGATGGGATGTCTCCTGGTCTGTTCAGATACCACTCTACTGTAGCTCTGTCTCCTGGTCTGTTCAGATACCACTCTACTGTAGCTCTGTCTCCTTTCACCACAGATGGGATGTCTCCTGGTCTGTTCAGATACCACTCTACTGTAGCTCTGTCTCCTTTCACCACAGATGGGATGTCTCCTGGTCTGTTCAGATACCACTCTACTGTAGCTCTGTTTCCTTTCACCACAGATGGGATGTCTCCTGGTCTGTTCAGATACCACTCTACTGTAGCTCTGTCTCCTTTCACTACAGATGGGTTGTCTCCTGGTCTGTTCAGATACCACTCTACTGTAGCTCTGTCTCCTTTCACCACAGATGGGATGTCTCCTGGTCTGTTCAGATACCACTCTACTGTAGCTCTGTTTCCTTTCACCACAGATGGGATGTCTCCTGGTCTGTTCAGATACCACTCTACTGTAGCTCTGTCTCCTTTCACCACAGATGGGATGTCTCCTGGTCTGTTCAGATACCACTCTACTTTAGCTCTGTCTCCTTTCACCACAGATGGGATGTCTCCTGGTCTGTTCAGATACCACTCTACTGTAGCTCTGTCTCCTTGTCTGTTCAGATACCACTCTACTGTAGCTCTGTCTCTTTTCACCACAGATGGGATGTCTCCTGGTCTGTTCAGATACCACTCTACTGTAGCTCTGTCTCCTTTCACCACAGATGGGATGTCTCCTGGTCTGTTCAGATACCACTCTACTGTATCTCTGTCTCCTTTCACCACAGATGGGATGTCTCCTGGTCTGTTCAGATACCACTCTACTGTAGCTCTGTTTCCTTTCACCACAGATGGGATGTCTCCTGGTCTGTTCAGATACCACTCTACTGTAGCTCTGTCTCCTTTCACCACAGATGGGATGTCTCCTGGTCTGTTCACATACCGCTCTACTGTAGCTCTGTCTCCTTTCACCACAGATGGGATGTCTCCTGTTCTGTTCAGATACCACTCTACTGTAGCTCTGTCTCCTTTCACCACAGATGGGATGTCTCCTGGTCTGTTCAGATACCACTCTACTTTAGCTCTGTCTCCTTTCACCACAGATGGGATGTCTCCTGGTCTGTTCAGATACCACTCTACTGTAGCTCTGTCTCCTTTCACCACAGATGGGATGTCTCCTGGTCTGTTCAGATACCACTCTACTGTAGCTCTGTCTCCTTTCACCACAGATGGGATGTCTCCTGGTCTGTTCAGAGACCACTCTACTGTAGCTCTGTTTCCTTTCACCACAGATGGGATGTCTCCTGGTCTGTTCAGATACCACTCTACTGTAGCTCTGTCTCCTTTCACCACAGATGGGATGTCTCCTGGTCTGTTCAGATACCACTCTACTGTAGCTCTGTCTCCTTTCACCACAGATGGGATGTCTCCTGGTCTGTTCAGATACCACTCTACTGTAGCTCTGTCTCCTTGTCTGTTCAGATACCACTCTACTGTAGCTCTGTCTCTTTTCACCACAGATGGGATGTCTCCTGGTCTGTTCAGATACCACTCTACTGTAGCTCTGTCTCCTTTCACCACAGATGGGATGTCTCCTGGTCTGTTCAGATACCACTCTACTGTATCTCTGTCTCCTTTCACCACAGATGGGATGTCTCCTGGTCTGTTCAGATACCACTCTACTGTAGCTCTGTCTCCTTGTCTGTTCAGATACCACTCTACTGTAGCTCTGTCTCCTTTCACCACAGATGGGATGTCTCCTGGTCTGTTCAGATACCACTCTACTGTAGCTCTGTTTCCTTTCACCACAGATGGGATGTCTCCTGGTCTGTTCAGATACCACTCTACTGTAGCTCTGTCTCCTTTCACCACAGATGGGATGTCTCCTGGTCTGTTCACATACCGCTCTACTGTAGCTCTGTCTCCTTTCACCACAGATGGGATGTCTCCTGTTCTGTTCAGATACCACTCTACTGTAGCTCTGTCTCCTTTCACCACAGATGGGATGTCTCCTGGTCTGTTCAGATACCACTCTACTTTAGCTCTGTCTCCTTTCACCACAGATGGGATGTCTCCTGGTCTGTTCAGATACCACTCTACTGTAGCTCTGTCTCCTTTCACCACAGATGGGATGTCTCCTGGTCTGTTCAGATACCACTCTACTGTAGCTCTGTCTCCTTTCACCACAGATGGGATGTCTCCTGGTCTGTTCAGATACCACTCTACTGTAGCTCTGTCTCCTTTCACCACAGATGGGATGTCTCCTGGTCTGTTCAGATACCACTCTACTGTAGCTCTGTTTCCTTTCACCACAGATGGGATGTCTCCTGGTCTGTTCAGATACCACTCTACTGTAGCTCTGTCTCCTTTCACTACAGATGGGTTGTCTCCTGGTCTGTTCAGATACCACTCTACTGTAGCTCTGTCTCCTTTCACCACAGATGGGATGTCTCCTGGTCTGTTCAGATACCACTCTACTGTAGCTCTGTTTCCTTTCACCACAGATGGGATGTCTCCTGGTCTGTTCAGATACCACTCTACTGTAGCTCTGTCTCCTTTCACCACAGATGGGATGTCTCCTGGTCTGTTCAGATACCACTCTACTTTAGCTCTGTCTCCTTTCACCACAGATGGGATGTCTCCTGGTCTGTTCAGATACCACTCTACTGTAGCTCTGTCTCCTTGTCTGTTCAGATACCACTCTACTGTAGCTCTGTCTCTTTTCACCACAGATGGGATGTCTCCTGGTCTGTTCAGATACCACTCTACTGTAGCTCTGTCTCCTTTCACCACAGATGGGATGTCTCCTGGTCTGTTCAGATACCACTCTACTGTATCTCTGTCTCCTTTCACCACAGATGGGATGTCTCCTGGTCTGTTCAGATACCACTCTACTGTAGCTCTGTCTCCTTGTCTGTTCAGATACCACTCTACTGTAGCTCTGTCTCCTTTCACCACAGATGGGATGTCTCCTGGTCTGTTCAGATACCACTCTACTGTAGCTCTGTTTCCTTTCACCACAGATGGGATGTCTCCTGGTCTGTTCAGATACCACTCTACTGTAGCTCTGTCTCCTTTCACCACAGATGGGATGTCTCCTGGTCTGTTCACATACCGCTCTACTGTAGCTCTGTCTCCTTTCACCACAGATGGGATGTCTCCTGTTCTGTTCAGATACCACTCTACTGTAGCTCTGTCTCCTTTCACCACAGATGGGATGTCTCCTGGTCTGTTCAGATACCACTCTACTTTAGCTCTGTCTCCTTTCACCACAGATGGGATGTCTCCTGGTCTGTTCAGATACCACTCTACTGTAGCTCTGTCTCCTTTCACCACAGATGGGATGTCTCCTGGTCTGTTCAGATACCACTCTACTGTAGCTCTGTCTCCTTTCACAACAGATGGGATGTCTCCTGGTCTGTTCAGATATCACTCTACTGTAGCTCCGTCTCCTGGTCTGTTCAGATACCACTCTACTGTAGCTCTGTCTCCTTTCACCACAGATGGGATGTCTCCTGGTCTGTTCAGATACCACTCTACTTTAGCTCTGTCTCCTTTCACCACAGATGGGATGTCTCCTGGTCTGTTCAGATACAACTCTACTGTAGCTCTGTCTCCTTTCACCACAGATGGGAAGTCTCCTGGTCTGTTCAGATACCACTCTACTGTACCTCTGTTTCCTTTCACCACAGATGGGATGTCTCCTGGTCTGTTCAGATACCACTCTACTGTAGCTCTGTCTCCTTTCAACACAGATGGGATGTCTCCTGGTCTGTTCAGATACCACTCTACTTTTGCTCTGTCTCCTTTCACCACAGATGGGATGTATCTTGGTCTGTTCAGATACCACTCTACTGTAGCTCTGTTTCCTTTCACCACAGATGGGATGTCTCCTGGTCTGTTCACTTACCACTCTACTGTAGCTCTGTCTCCTTTCACCACAGATGGGATGTCTCCTGGTCTGTTCAGATGACACTCTACTGTAGCTCTGGCTCCTTTCACCACAGATGGGATGTCTCCTGGTCTGTTCATATACCACTCTACTGTAGCTCTGTCTCCTGGTCTGTTCAGATACCACTCTACTGTAGCTCTGTCTCCTTTCACCACAGATGGGATGTCTCCTGGTCTGTTCAGTTACCACTCTACTGTAGCTCTGTCTCCTTTCACCACAGATGGGATGTCTCCTGGTCTGTTCAGATACCACTCTACTGTAGCTCTGTCTCCTGGTCTGTTCAGATACCACTCTACTGTAGCTCTGTCTCCTTTCACCACAGATGGGATGTCTCCTGGTCTGTTCAGATACCACTCTACTGTAGCTCTGTTTCCTTTCACCACAGATGGGATGTCTCCTGGTCTGTTCAGATACCACTCTACTGTAGCTCTGTCTCCTTTCACCACAGATGGGATGTCTCCTGGTCTGTTCACATACCGCTCTACTGTAGCTCTGTCTCCATTCACCACAGATGGGATGTCTCCTGGTCTGTTCAGATACCACTCTACTGTAGCTCTGTCTCCTGGTCTGTTCAGATACCACTCTACTGTAGCTCTGTCTCCTTTCACCACAGATGGGATGTCTCCTGGTCTGTTCAGATACCACTCTACTGTAGCTCTGTCTCCTTTCACCACAGATGGGATGTCTCCTGGTCTGTTCAGATACCACTCTACTGTAGCTCTGTTTCCTTTCACCACAGATGGGATGTCTCCTGGTCTGTTCAGATACCACTCTACTGTAGCTCTGTCTCCTTTCACCACAGATGGGATGTCTCCTGGTCTGTTCACATACCGCTCTACTGTAGCTCTGTCTCCTTTCACCACAGATGGGATGTCTCCTGTTCTGTTCAGATACCACTCTACTGTAGCTCTGTCTCCTTTCACCACAGATGGGATGTCTCCTGGTCTGTTCAGATACCACTCTACTTTAGCTCTGTCTCCTTTCACCACAGATGGGATGTCTCCTGGTCTGTTCAGATACCACTCTACTGTAGCTCTGTTTCCTTTCACCACAGATGGGATGTCTCCTGGTCTGTTCAGATACCACTCTACTGTAGCTCTGTCTCCTTTCACCACAGATGGGATGTCTCCTGGTCTGTTCACATACCGCTCTACTGTAGCTCTGTCTCCTTTCACCACAGATGGGATGTCTCCTGGTCTGTTCAGATACCACTCTACTGTAGCTCTGTCTCCTGGTCTGTTCAGATACCACTCTACTGTAGCTCTGTCTCCTTTCACCACAGATGGGATGTCTCCTGGTCTGTTCAGATACCACTCTACTGTAGCTCTGTCTCCTTTCACCACAGATGGGATGTCTCCTGGTCTGTTCAGATACCACTCTACTGTAGCTCTGTTTCCTTTCACCACAGATGGGATGTCTCCTGGTCTGTTCAGATACCACTCTACTGTAGCTCTGTCTCCTTTCACCACAGATGGGATGTCTCCTGGTCTGTTCACATACCGCTCTACTGTAGCTCTGTCTCCTTTCACCACAGATGGGATGTCTCCTGTTCTGTTCAGATACCACTCTACTGTAGCTCTGTCTCCTTTCACCACAGATGGGATGTCTCCTGGTCTGTTCAGATACCACTCTACTTTAGCTCTGTCTCCTTTCACCACAGATGGGATGTCTCCTGGTCTGTTCAGATACCACTCTACTGTAGCTCTGTCTCCTTTCACCACAGATGGGATGTCTCCTGGTCTGTTCAGATACCACTCTACTGTAGCTCTGTCTCCTTTCACCACAGATGGGATGTCTCCTGGTCTGTTCAGAGACCACTCTACTGTAGCTCTGTTTCCTTTCACCACAGATGGGATGTCTCCTGGTCTGTTCAGATACCACTCTACTGTAGCTCTGTCTCCTTTCACCACAGATGGGATGTCTCCTGGTCTGTTCAGATACCACTCTACTGTAGCTCTGTCTCCTGGTCTGTTCAGATACCACTCTACTGTAGCTCTGTCTCCTTTCACCACAGATGGGATGTCTCCTGGTCTGTTCAGATACCACTCTACTGTAGCTCTGTCTCCTTTCACCACAGATGGGATGTCTCCTGGTCTGTTCAGATACCACTCTACTGTAGCTCTGTTTCCTTTCACCACAGATGGGATGTCTCCTGGTCTGTTCAGATACCACTCTACTGTAGCTCTGTCTCCTTTCACTACAGATGGGTTGTCTCCTGGTCTGTTCAGATACCACTCTACTGTAGCTCTGTCTCCTTTCACCACAGATGGGATGTCTCCTGGTCTGTTCAGATACCACTCTACTGTAGCTCTGTTTCCTTTCACCACAGATGGGATGTCTCCTGGTCTGTTCAGATACCACTCTACTGTAGCTCTGTCTCCTTTCACCACAGATGGGATGTCTCCTGGTCTGTTCAGATACCACTCTACTTTAGCTCTGTCTCCTTTCACCACAGATGGGATGTCTCCTGGTCTGTTCAGATACCACTCTACTGTAGCTCTGTCTCCTTGTCTGTTCAGATACCACTCTACTGTAGCTCTGTCTCTTTTCACCACAGATGGGATGTCTCCTGGTCTGTTCAGATACCACTCTACTGTAGCTCTGTCTCCTTTCACCACAGATGGGATGTCTCCTGGTCTGTTCAGATACCACTCTACTGTATCTCTGTCTCCTTTCACCACAGATGGGATGTCTCCTGGTCTGTTCAGATACCACTCTACTGTAGCTCTGTCTCCTTGTCTGTTCAGATACCACTCTACTGTAGCTCTGTCTCCTTTCACCACAGATGGGATGTCTCCTGGTCTGTTCAGATACCACTCTACTGTAGCTCTGTTTCCTTTCACCACAGATGGGATGTCTCCTGGTCTGTTCAGATACCACTCTACTGTAGCTCTGTCTCCTTTCACCACAGATGGGATGTCTCCTGGTCTGTTCACATACCGCTCTACTGTAGCTCTGTCTCCTTTCACCACAGATGGGATGTCTCCTGTTCTGTTCAGATACCACTCTACTGTAGCTCTGTCTCCTTTCACCACAGATGGGATGTCTCCTGGTCTGTTCAGATACCACTCTACTTTAGCTCTGTCTCCTTTCACCACAGATGGGATGTCTCCTGGTCTGTTCAGATACCACTCTACTGTAGCTCTGTCTCCTTTCACCACAGATGGGATGTCTCCTGGTCTGTTCAGATACCACTCTACTGTAGCTCTGTCTCCTTTCACAACAGATGGGATGTCTCCTGGTCTGTTCAGATATCACTCTACTGTAGCTCCGTCTCCTGGTCTGTTCAGATACCACTCTACTGTAGCTCTGTCTCCTTTCACCACAGATGGGATGTCTCCTGGTCTGTTCAGATACCACTCTACTTTAGCTCTGTCTCCTTTCACCACAGATGGGATGTCTCCTGGTCTGTTCAGATACAACTCTACTGTAGCTCTGTCTCCTTTCACCACAGATGGGAAGTCTCCTGGTCTGTTCAGATACCACTCTACTGTACCTCTGTTTCCTTTCACCACAGATGGGATGTCTCCTGGTCTGTTCAGATACCACTCTACTGTAGCTCTGTCTCCTTTCAACACAGATGGGATGTCTCCTGGTCTGTTCAGATACCACTCTACTTTTGCTCTGTCTCCTTTCACCACAGATGGGATGTATCTTGGTCTGTTCAGATACCACTCTACTGTAGCTCTGTTTCCTTTCACCACAGATGGGATGTCTCCTGGTCTGTTCACTTACCACTCTACTGTAGCTCTGTCTCCTTTCACCACAGATGGGATGTCTCCTGGTCTGTTCAGATGACACTCTACTGTAGCTCTGGCTCCTTTCACCACAGATGGGATGTCTCCTGGTCTATTCAGATACCACTCTACTGTAGCTCTGTCTCCTTTCACCACAGATGGGATGTCTCCTGGTCTGTTCAGATACCACTCTACTGTAGCTCTGTTTCCTTTCACCACAGATGGGATGTCTCCTGGTCTGTTCAGATACCACTCTACTGTAGCTCTGTCTCCTTTCACCACAGATGGGATGTCTCCTGGTCTGTTCAGATACCACTCTACTGTAGCTCTGTCTCCTTTCACCACAGATGGGAGGTCTCCTGGTCTGTTCAGATACCACTCTACTGTAGCTCTGTCTCCTGGTCTGTTCAGATACCACTCTACTGTAGCTCTGTCTCCTTTCACCACAGATTGGATGTCTCCTGGTCTGTTCAGATACCACTCTACTGTAGCTCTGTCTCCTTTCACCACAGATGGGATGTCTCCTGGTCTGTTCAGATACCACTCTACTGTAGCTCTGTTTCCTTTCACCACAGATGGGATGTCTCCTGGTCTGTTCAGATACCACTCTACTGTAGCTCTGTCTCCTTTCACCACAGATGGGATGTCTCCTGGTCTGTTCACATACCGCTCTACTGTAGCTCTGTCTCCTTTCACCACAGATGGGATGTCTCCTGTTCTGTTCAGATACCACTCTACTGTAGCTCTGTCTCCTTTCACCACAGATGGGATGTCTCCTGGTCTGTTCAGATACCACTCTACTTTAGCTCTGTCTCCTTTCACCACAGATGGGATGTCTCCTGGTCTGTTCAGATACCACTCTACTGTAGCTCTGTCTCCTTTCACCACAGATGGGATGTCTCCTGGTCTGTTCAAATACCACTCTACTGTAGCTCTGTCTCCTTTCACAACAGATGGGATGTCTCCTGGTCTGTTCAGATATCACTCTACTGTAGCTCCGTCTCCTGGTCTGTTCAGATACCACTCTACTGTAGCTCTGTCTCCTTTCACCACAGATGGGATGTCTCCTGGTCTGTTCAGATACCACTCTACTGTAGCTCTGTCTCCTTTCACCACAGATGGGATGTCTCCTGGTCTGTTCACATACCACTCTACTGTAGCTCTGTCTCCTTTCACCACAGATGGGATGTCTCCTGGTCTGTTCAGATACCACTCTACTGTACCTCTGTCTCCTTTCACCACAGATGGGAGGTCTCCTGGTCTGTTCAGATACCACTCTACTTTAGCTCTGGCTCCTTTCACCACAGATGGGATGTCTCCTGGTCTGTTCAGATACCACTCTACTGTAGCTCTGTTTCCTTTCACCACAGATGGGATGTCTCCTGGTCTGTTCAGATACCACTCTACTGTATTTCTGTCTCCTTTCACCACAGATGCGATGTCTCCTGGTCTGTTCACTTACCACTCTACTGTAGCTCTGTCTCCTTTCACCACAGATGGGATGTCTCCTGGTCTGTTCAGATGACACTCTACTGTAGCTCTGGCTCCTTTCACCACAGATGGGATGTCTCCTGGTCTATTCAGATACCACTCTACTGTAGCTCTGTCTCCTTTCACCACAGATGGGATGTCTCCTGGTCTGTTCAGATACCACTCTACTGTAGCTCTGTTTCCCTTCACCACAGATGGGATGTCTCCTGGTCTGTTCAGATACCACTCTACTGTAGCTCTGTCTCCTTTCACCACAGATGGGATGTCTCCTGGTCTGTTCAGATACCACTCTACTGTAGCTCTGTCTCCTTTCACCACAGATGGGAGGTCTCCTGGTCTGTTCAGATACCACTCTACTGTAGCTCTGTCTCCTGGTCTGTTCAGATACCACTCTACTGTAGCTCTGTCTCCTTTCACCACAGATTGGATGTCTCCTGGTCTGTTCAGATACCACTCTACTGTAGCTCTGTCTCCTTTCACCACAGATGGGATGTCTCCTGGTCTGTTCAGATACCACTCTACTGTAGCTCTGTTTCCTTTCACCACAGATGGGATGTCTCCTGGTCTGTTCAGATACCACTCTACTGTAGCTCTGTCTCCTTTCACCACAGATGGGATGTCTCCTGGTCTGTTCACATACCGCTCTACTGTAGCTCTGTCTCCTTTCACCACAGATGGGATGTCTCCTGTTCTGTTCAGATACCACTCTACTGTAGCTCTGTCTCCTTTCACCACAGATGGGATGTCTCCTGGTCTGTTCAGATACCACTCTACTTTAGCTCTGTCTCCTTTCACCACAGATGGGATGTCTCCTGGTCTGTTCAGATACCACTCTACTGTAGCTCTGTCTCCTTTCACCACAGATGGGATGTCTCCTGGTCTGTTCACATACCGCTCTACTGTAGCTCTGTCTCCTTTCACCACAGATGGGATGTCTCCTGTTCTGTTCAGATACCACTCTACTGTAGCTCTGTCTCCTTTCACCACAGATGGGATGTCTCCTGGTCTGTTCAGATACCACTCTACTTTAGCTCTGTCTCCTTTCACCACAGATGGGATGTCTCCTGGTCTGTTCAGATGACACTCTACTGTAGCTCCGTCTCCTGGTCTGTTCAGATACCACTCTACTGTAGCTCTGTCTCCTTTCACCACAGATGGGATGTCTCCTGGTCTGTTCAGATACAACTCTACTGTAGCTCTGTCTCCTTTCACCACAGATGGGATGTCTCCTGGTCTGTTCAGATACCACTCTACTGTACCTCTGTTTCCTTTCACCACAGATGGGATGTCTCCTGGTCTGTTCAGATACCACTCTACTGTAGCTCTGTCTCCTTTCAACACAGATGGGATGTCTCCTGGTCTGTTCAGATACCACTCTACTTTTGCTCTGTCTCCTTTCACCACAGATGGGATGTATCCTGGTCTGTTCAGATACCACTCTACTGTAGCTCTGTTTCCTTTCACCACAGATGGGATGTCTCCTGGTCTGTTCAGATACCACTCTACTGTAGCTCTGTCTCCTTTCACCACAGATGGGATGTCTCCTGGTCTGTTCAGATACCACTCTACTGTATTTCTGTCTCCTTTCACCACAGATGCGATGTCTCCTGGTCTGTTCACTTACCACTCTACTGTAGCTCTGTCTCCTTTCACCACAGATGGGATGTCTCCTGGTCTGTTCAGATACCACTCTACTGTAGCTCTGTCTCCTTTCACCACAGATGGGATGTCTCCTGGTCTGTTCAGATACCACTCTACTGTAGCTCTGTCTCCTTTCACCACAGATGGGAGGTCTCCTGGTCTGTTCAGATACCACTCTACTGTAGCTCTGTCTCCTGGTCTGTTCAGATACCACTCTACTGTAGCTCTGTCTCCTTTCACCACAGATGGGATGTCTCCTGGTCTGTTCACTTACCACTCTACTGTAGCTCTGTCTCCTTTCACCACAGATGGGATGTCTCCTGGTCTGTTCAGATGACACTCTACTGTAGCTCTGGCTCCTTTCACCACAGATGGGATGTCTCCTGGTCTATTCAGATACCACTCTACTGTAGCTCTGTCTCCTTTCACCACAGATGGGATGTCTCCTGGTCTGTTCAGATACCACTCTACTGTAGCTCTGTCTCCTTTCACCACAGATGGGATGTCTCCTGGTCTGTTCAGATACCACTCTACTGTAGCTCTGTCTCCTTTCACCACAGATGGGAGGTCTCCTGGTCTGTTCAGATACCACTCTACTGTAGCTCTGTCTCCTGGTCTGTTCAGATACCACTCTACTGTAGCTCTGTCTCCTTTCACCACAGATTGGATGTCTCCTGGTCTGTTCAGATACCACTCTACTGTAGCTCTGTCTCCTTTCACCACAGATGGGATGTCTCCTGGTCTGTTCAGATACCACTCTACTGTAGCTCCGTCTCCTGGTCTGTTCAGATACCACTCTACTGTAGCTCTGTCTCCTTTCACCACAGATGGGATGTCTCCTGGTCTGTTCAGATACAACTCTACTGTAGCTCTGTCTCCTTTCACCACAGATGGGATGTCTCCTGGTCTGTTCAGATACCACTCTACTGTACCTCTGTTTCCTTTCACCACAGATGGGATGTCTCCTGGTCTGTTCAGATACCACTCTACTGTAGCTCTGTCTCCTTTCACCACAGATGGGATGTCTCCTGGTCTGTTCAGATACCACTCTACTGTAGCTCTGTCTCCTTTCACCACAGATGGGAGGTCTCCTGGTCTGTTCAGATACCACTCTACTGTAGCTCTGTCTCCTGGTCTGTTCAGATACCACTCTACTGTAGCTCTGTCTCCTTTCACCACAGATTGGATGTCTCCTGGTCTGTTCAGATACCACTCTACTGTAGCTCTGTCTCCTTTCACCACAGATGGGATGTCTCCTGGTCTGTTCAGATACCACTCTACTGTAGCTCTGTTTCCTTTCACCACAGATGGGATGTCTCCTGGTCTGTTCAGATACCACTCTACTGTACCTCTGTTTCCTTTCACCACAGATGGGATGTCTCCTGGTCTGTTCAGATACCACTCTACTGTAGCTCTGTTTCCTTTCACCACAGATGGGATGTCTCCTGGTCTGTTCAGATACCACTCTACTGTAGCTCTGTTTCCTTTCACCACAGATGGGATGTCTCCTGGTCTGTTCAGATACCACTCTACTGTAGCTCTGTCTCCTTTCACCACGGATGGGGAAGTGTGACACTGGCAGATGCAGTAGATTGATACTCATCCAATGAGAAGAAACCTGATATCTTGTAACTGACAGATTTTGATGGGGATATTTGTTATGTAATTTAGATTGATGCACCGTGCATTAATAGACTCTAGGGGGTTAAATCACATTATCTGGGCTCACAATCTGTAGCAAAGAAAACTTGTGATCAGCCGATGATGGGAGATTTGGTCATGATGAAATTGGCATTCCAAAGAAACATATAGTTAGTTCAGGGAATACTTGTAAAGCTGTGGGAGGAGTGTTGTCATGATCAGACTGCCATTCATTCAGATATGACAGACTCTCTCTCTCTCTCCATTTTATTGGTATGGGAAACATATGTTAACATTGATCTTTACTGGTATGGGAGACATATGTTAACATTGATCTTTACTGGTATGGGAAACATATGTTAACATTGATCTTTACTGGTATGGGAGACATATGTTAACATTGATCTTTATTGGCATGGGAAACATATGTTAACATTGATCTTTACTGGTATGGGAGACATATGTTAACATTGATCTTTACTGGTATGGGAGACATACAGGCGGGGTCAGTAAACCAGAGGTGGGGCAACGGTACCGGACGACAGGCAGGGGTCAGTAAACCAGAGGTGGGGCAACGGTACCGGACGACAGGCAGGCCACCACCCCATAACCACCCCATAAAAAATATCACACACACCATTACCACCATCAGCACCCCATAACTACCATCACCACCCCATAACTACAATCCCCAACCCCATAAACCATCATCACCCCATAAGTACCATCATCACCCCATAACTACCATCACCACCCCATAACTACAATGACCACCCCATAACTACCATTATCACCCCATAACTACCACCATCACCACACCATAACTACCATCTTCTCCCCATAACTACCATCACCTCCCCATAACTACCATCACAACCACCCCAAAACTACCATCACCACCACCCCATACCTACCATCAACACCCATAACTACCCTCATAATCACCCCATATCTACCATCACCACACCATAACTACCATCACCACCCCATAACTACCATTCACACCATCACATAACTACCACCATCACCACCCCATAACTACCACCATCACCACCCCATAACTACAATGACCACCCCATAACTACCATTATCACCCCATAACTACCACCATCACCACACCATAACTACCATCTTCTCCCCATAACTACCATCACCTCCCCATGACTACCATCACAACCACCCCCAAACTACCATCACCACCACCCCATAACTACCATCAACAACCCATAACTACCACCATCATCACACCATAACTACCATCTTCTCCCCATAACTACCATCACCTCCCCATAACTACCACCATCACCACCCCATAACTACCATCACCACCACCCCTTAACAATAATCATCCCCACCCCATAACTACCATCACCACCCCATAACCACCATCACAAACCATAACTTTCACCATCAACTCCCAATAACCACCATCACCACCTATAACTACCATCACCACCCCATAACTACCATCACCACCCCGTAACTACCATCACCACACCATAACTATCACCACAACCCAATAACTACCATCACCACAACCCCATAACTACCATCATCACCACCCCATAATTTCCACACCACCCCATAACTACCATCAGCACCACCCTATAACTACCATCACCACCACCCCGTAACTACCATCAGCACCCCGTAACTACCACCATCACCACCCCATAACTACCACCATCACCACCCCATAACTACCACCATCACCACCCCATTACTACCACCATCACCACCCCATAACTAACACCATCACCACCCCATAACTACCATCACCTCCCCATGACTACCATCACAACCACCCCCAAACTACCATCACCACCACCCCATAACTACCATCAACAACCCATAACTACAACCATCACCACCCCATAACTACCATCACCACCACCCATTAACAATAATCATCCCCACCCCATAACTATAACTATAACCATAACTATCCTTCCTGTTTGGCCCTGTCCGGGGGTGTCCTCGGATGGGGCCACAGTGTCTCCTGACCCCTCCTGTCTCAGCCTCCAGTATTTATGCTGCAGTAGTTTATGTGTCGGGGGGCTGGGGTCAGTTTGTTATATCTGGAGTACTTCTCCTGTCCTATTCGGTGTCCTGTGTGAATCTAAGTGTGCGTTCTCTAATTCTCTCGTACATCAGCTGATATCTCAAAGTGCTGTACAGAAACCCAGCCTAAAACCCCAAACAGCAAGCAATGCAGGTGTAGAAGCACGGTGGCTAGGAAAAACTCCCTAGAAAGGCCAAAACCTAGGAAGAAACCTAGAGAGGAACCAGGCTGTGTGGGGTGGCCAGTCCTCTTCTGGCTGTGCCGGGTGGAGATTATAACAGAACATGGCCAAGATGTTCAAATGTTCATAAATGACCAGCATGGTCGAATAATAATAAGGCAGAACAGTTGAAACTGGAGCAGCAGCACAGTCAGGTGGAAGTTGAAACTGGAGCAGCAGCATTGCCAGGTGGACTGGGGACAGCAAGGAGTCATCATGTCAGGTAGTCCTGGGGCATGGTCCTAGGGCTCAGGTCCTCCGAGAGAGAGAAAGAAAGAGAGAAGGAGAGAATTAGAGAACGCACACTTAGAGTCACACAGGACACCGAATAGGACAGGAGAAGTACTCCAGATATAACAAACTGACCCCAGCCCCCCGACACATAAACTACTGCAGCATAAGTACTGGAGGCTGAGACAGGAGGGGTCAGGAGACACTGTGGCCCCATCCGAGGACACCCCCGGACAGGGCCAAACAGGAAGGATATAACCCCACCCACTTTGCCAAAGCACAGCCCCCACACCACTAGAGGGATATCTTCAACCACCAACCTACCATCCTGAGACAAGGCTGAGTATAGCCCACAAAGATCTCCGCCACGGCACAACAGTGAATCAACCCACTCAGGTGACGCACCCCCTCCAGGGACGGCATGAGAGAGCCCCAGCAAGCCAGTGACTCAGCCCCTGTAATAGGGTTAGAGGCAGAGAATCCCAGTGGAAAGAGGGGAACCGGCCAGGCAGAGACAGCAAGGGCGGTTCGTTGCTCCAGAGCCTTTCTGTTCACCTTCCCACTCCTGGGCCAGACTACACTCAATCATATGACCCACTGAAGAGATGAGTCTTCAGTAAAGACTTAAAGGTTGAGACCGAGTTTGCGTCTCTGACATGGGTAGGCAGACCGTTCCATAAAAATGGAGCTCTATAGGAGAAAGCCCTGCCTCCAGCTGTTTGCTTAGAAATTCTAGGGACAATTAGGAGTCCTGCGTCTTGTGACTGTAGCGTACGTGTAGATATGTACGGCAGGACCAAATCAGAGAGATAGGTAGGAGCAAGCCCATGTAATGCTTTGTAGGTTAGCAGTAAAACCTTGAAATCAGCCCTTGCTTTGACAGGAAGCCAGTGTAGAGAGGCTAGCACTGGAGTAATATGATACATTTTTTTGGTTCTAGTCAGGATTCTAGCAGCCGTATTTAGCACTAACTGAAGTTTATTTAGTGCTTTATCCGGGTAGCCGGAAAATAGAGCATTGCAGTAGTCTAACCTAGAAGTGACAAAAGCATGGATTAATTTTTCTGCATAATTTTTGGACAGAAAGTTTCTGATTTTTGCAATGTTACGTAGATGGAAAAAAGCGGTCCTCGAAATGGTCTTGATATGTTCTTCAAAAGAGAGATCAGGGTCCAGAGTAACGCCGAGGTCCTTCACAGTTTTATTTGAGACGACTGTTGGCATTGGTTCTCAGATCCTCAAAAGGTTCTACAACTGCACCATCGAGAGCATCCTGACTAGTTGCATCACTGCCTGGTATGGCAACTGCCCAGCCTCCGACCACAAGGCACTTACAGAGGGTAATGCGTATGGCCCAGTACATCACTGGGGCCAAGCTTCCTGCCATCCAGGACCTCTATACCAGGCGGTGGCAGAGGAAGGCCCTAAGAATTTTCAAAGACTCCAGCCACCCTAGTCATGGACTGTTCTCTCTGCTACCACACTGCAAGCGGTACCGGAGTGCCAAGTCTAGGTCCAAAAGGCTTCTTAACAGCTTCTACCCCCAAGTCATAAGACTCCTGAACAGCTAATCAAAGGGCTACCCAGACATTTTGCATTGCCCCACATCTCACCGTTTTCCGCTACTGCTACTCTTATTTATTATCTATGCATAGTCACTTTAACTCTACCTACATGTACATATTACCTCGACTAACCGGTGCCTCCTGTATATAGCCTCCTGTAACGGTTTTCTTTAGGTGAAGGAGAAACGGACCAAAATGCAGCGTGGTTTCTTTGATTCATGTTTAATAACAAAAAGATAAACACAAACACTACAAAACAATAAACGTGGAAAACCAAAAACAGCCCTATCTGGTGCAAAACACAGAGACAGGAACAATCACCCACAAACACACAGTGAAACCCAGGCTACCTAAATATGGTTCCCAATCAGAGACAATGACTAACACCTGCCTCTGATTGAGAACCATATCAGGCCAGACATAGAAATAGACCTCAGGATGAGTATGGAGAGCTGACCCAGGTGCCATTAAACCCCTGACACGCTCCGTCGGGCGAATGTCGTGCCTCATGCACCAAACCAGCAACTCCCTCATATCTCTCTCCTCCAATTTCCCCATTAACTCCTTCACAGTCTCTGCTTCGCTCACCTCCAACACCAGCTCTGATTCTGAGCTCCTCCTTGGCTCCTCACGATAAACGGGGGGAGTTGGCTCAGGTCTGACTCCTGACTCTGCCACACTCCCCCTGTGCCCCCCCAATACATTTTTGGGGCTGACTCTCAGGCTTCCGTCCGCGCCGCCGTGCTTGCTTCGCCAGCCTCATTCTCCTGTAACCTTCCGCGCACTGCTCCATCGAATCCCAGGCGGGCTCCGGCACTCTCCCTGGGTCGACCGCCCACCTGTCTATTTCCTCACAAGTAGTATAGTCCATATTCTTGCCGTCCAAACCGTCCTCCCATGTCCATTAATCTTTTCGCTGCTGTTGCCCGTTACCACGCCGCTTGGTCCTGTTGTGGTGGGTGATTCTGTAACGGTTTTCTTTAGGTGAAGTAGAGGCGGACCAAAACGCAGCGTGATTATATTGATTCATGTTTACTAAACAAAGATAAACACGAACACTACAAAACAATAAACGTGGAAAACCAAAAAACTGCCCTATCTGGTGCAAAACACAGAGACAGGAACAATCACCCACAAACACACAGTGAAACCCAGGCTACCTAAATATGGTTCCCAATCAGAGACAATGACTAACACCTGCCTCTGATTGAGAACCATATCAGGCCAGACATAGAAATAGACAAACAAGACATCCAACATAGAATGCCTACTCAGATCACACCCTGACCAACCAAAACATAGAAACATACAAAGCAAACTATTGTCAGGGTGTGACACCTCCACATTGACTCTGTACCGTAATACCCTGTATATAGCCTCCACATTGACTCTGTACCGGTACCCCCTGTATATAGCCTCCAAATTGACTTTGTACCTGTACCCCTGTATATAGCCTCCAAATTGACTTTGTACCGGTACCCACTGTATATAGCCTCCACATTGACTCTGTACCGGTACCCCCCTGTATATAGCCTCCACATTGACTCTGTACCGGTACCCCCCTGTATATCGCCTCCACATTGACTCTGTACCGTACCACCTGTATATAGCCTCCACATTGACTCTGTACCGTAATACCCTGTATATAGCCTCCACATTGACTCTGTACCGGTACCCCACGTATATAGCCTCCACATTGACTCTGTACCGGTACCCCCTGTATATAGCCTCCACCATATGACCTCTGTACCGGTACCCCACTGTCTATAGTTCTCCACATTGGACTCTGTACCGGTACACCCTGTATATAGCCTCCCATTGACTCTGTGCCGGTACCCCCTGATATATAGCCTCCACATTGACTCTGTACCGGTAACCCCCCCTGTATATAGCCTCCCACTTGACTCTGTACCGGTACCCCCCTGTAATAGCCCCACATTGACTCCTGTACCCGGTATCCCCCTGTTATATAGCCTACCACATTGACTCTGTACCGGTACCCCCTGTATATACCTCCACACTGACTCTGTACCGGTACATTACCCTGTATATTAGGCCCTCCACGATTGACTCTGTCCCGGTCCCCCTGTATATGTAC
>NC_034196.2:49821515-49891193 GCF_002021735.2 Oncorhynchus kisutch | reverse complement strand
CCTCTGTCTCTCTCTTGTCTCTCTCTCTCTCTCTCACTTCTCTCTCTCTTCTCTCTCTCTTTCGCATCTCTCTCTCTCACTCTCTCTCTCTTCTTTCTCCCCTCTCTCTCTCCTCTCTCTCTCTCTCTCTCTCTCTCTCTCTCTCTTTCTCTCTTTCTCTCCCTCTCTCTCTCGCTCTCTCTCTCACCAGAAATGAGTGAAAGAGGAACCCTGCTGGCTGATGGTAAAGTGGGTTAGATATTTACATGTTGAATAGCTAATTGGAGAGCTGTAGAAACTGGGTGAATTAAATCATCTAGCTTTCTATTTGAGTACCACCTTGCTGTCATATTGAGACGATTCAACACTCTCTCTCTCTCTCTCCCTCTAATTGCTCTCCCTCTCTCCCTCTCTCTCCCTCTCTATCGCTCTCTCTTTCTCTCTCTCTATCGCTCTCTTTCTCTCTCTCTATCGCTCTCTCTCTCTCTCCTCTCTCTCTCTCTCCCTCTCCTCTCTCTCTCTCTCTCTCTCTCTCTCTCTCTCTCTCTCTCTCTCTCTCCCTCTCTCTCTTGTTTATTATGGTCTGTGTTCAACTGTAACGAGGTCTATTATCCGTATTGTCGTCAAATAAAAATGATTGTTCTAAAAATGGGAAGTGATTTGTCCCCCACTCGACTGCAGTGCCAGCAGCAGGAGCATTAACCACTGTCTTGTCTTAGTCGGAGACTGAGGACCATGAAACCAAGCCTCCATTTTGGACCTTGTGGCCGAAAATCTTCTCCCTTGAGATGCATAACCATTACACCCCTCAGAGTGTAATGAATAAAATCAGATCCCTCCAATGTTCATCATAAGGTAGCTGTTGACCTAAGCAAAGCATATATACTTCTCATGAATGGTAAATGGTGTAAATGGTTTTAAAGTTGTGATTGGGACAACACTGGTTTCTCTCTCTTGCTGCTCACTTGACTACACACACACACACACACACACACACACACACAAACACACTGTCATGACGTTGGCCTGGGGGTAGGTTTATGACAGTTATAAATACCCCCCCCCCCCTCTCTCTACCCTACTGATGTGACTATTGAAACCCCTTGGTTAACATAGAGATTCTGGGAACATCAGAAGGTGGGTGGGGGGGGGGGAATGAACTATATTCTGGTAATCCGACCAATTGAACATATGTGGTGGTGCTTAATGAATATGATGTCAGTTCGGTTGTCATCTGAGACATTCTCATCAATGATAAGATGACATAAACTCTACAGTGGAAAGTCTACACATTATAGTTATCAGATTCACATGGAATTGTTGTTCAATTTATATGTTTGAATATGAAATGATTTGTGATGGGATGAAATGTGATTTTAGCTTCTAAAATGTGAGAATTGGTTTTTCATGAGTGAATTAGGCCTGACTCAGTGGCCCGCCCACGTGAAGAGACATTGGTTGTAAACTTTGAAACACACCCCTTTTCTCCCTCCACTATATAAGCCCTTGATGAAAATGTAACCTCCTGTTCCGAGGATGTGAGGACGACGGTCCAAACGTTGAAAAGGACTAACATGTCAACTACAGAACTAAGCCACGTCAGCGTGAGCTTTATGAATGAACTTTGAACTCTTATTCACTACAGAAGTGATACCTCCTAGCCGTTGAGTTAGGAAAGGACAGACAGAGTATCCCATCTACCACCGAACAACAACACTACAACGTATCCCGTTCACCACCAGAGCCACTCTTCAAAGGACAAAGGACTCTGTTGGGCAACACGGTCTTCCATCTACCACCAACCTATTGAAGCGCAGCTCAGAGTAAATATTTATTGCATTTTCCTTTTCCAAATGTGTGGTAATTTAGAATGCATGAGATACTGTAGTTATGATAGCATGGCTTCTCCCTTTGTTCCTCAGTCTTCCTGCTCTTTCACTCAAACCCAACCCCCTTTTCTTTGTGTCATATCTGTTCCATCCGCTAGAGACGTTTCCCTTATGACGTCATTTGTAATCAAGGTATGATTCATTCTGTTATATGTAATTCTGTGTGATTAGTTAGGTATTTAGTAAATAAATAATTAAACCCAATTTTCTATTGCTGATTCAACTTGTTAGCCAGGGTTGGTGAAGATAACCAATAATTTACAACTTTCAGATGAGACTGAAATAAGGTGACGATTAATATTGACTGCTATTGATGTAAAATATTACTAGGTCTTTAAGAGTTTATTCGGAAGATAACAGCTCTATAAACATTATTTCGTGGTGCCCCGACTCTCTAGTTAATTACATTTACATGATTAGCTCAATCAGGTAATAATAATTACAGAGAAAGGATGTTATAGAATAGCATGTCATATCACTTAATCCGGCATAGCCAAAGACACGACAACACACACATACACACACACACACACACACACACACACACACACACACACACACACACACACACACACATACATACACACACACACACACACACACACACACACACACACATACACACATATACACACACACACACACACACACACACATATACATACACGCAGTTGAGGTCAGCGTATAAATGAATCATAAATTAACGTCGATGAAACTAACTGCTCTTCTATGAGGGACAACTAGTGTTAGCAAATGTGTAATCATGAAGTAAATATTTTAGAAATACATAAAAGGCCAGATACCCTTCATACGCTGACATACTGTATACAGTGGGGCAAAAAACTATTTAGTCAGCCACCAATTGTGCAAGTTCTCCCACTTAATAAGATGAGAGAGGCCTGTAATTTTCATCATAGGTACACTTCAACTATGACAGACAAAATGAGAGAAATAAATCCAGAAAATCACATTGTAGGATTTTTTATGAATTTATTTGCAAATTATGGTGGAAATAAGTTTTTGGTCAATAACAAAAGTTTATCTCAATACTTTGTTATATACCCTTTGTTGGCAATGCAGAGGTCAAACATTTTCTGTAAGTCTTCACAAGGTTTTCACACACTGTTGCTGGTATTTTGGCAGGACATTTTGCAAGGGGACTGAGGGAGAGAGGGGAAGGAAGGGGAAGGAGGGAGGGAGGGGAGGGTCTGGGGAAGGTTCATGCTGCTGCTGATAAAGCAGCTCTGTTAACCAGCGATACAGCAGGACATTTACCAGGAGGACTGAGAGAGGGAGGGAGGGAGGGAGGGGGAGGGAGGGAGGGAGGGGAAGGAGGGAGGGAGGGGAAGGAGGGAGAGAGGGAGGGAGGGGAAGGAGGGAGGGAGGGTGGGTGAGAGATGAGAGGAAGGGAGGGTTGGATAACTGAGGGAGGAGTGGACTAGAGGTGAGGAAGGGAGTGTTGGAATACTGAGGGAGGAGATGAAGGGAGTGTTGGATTACTGAGGGAGAGGAGGAAGGGAGTGTTGGATAACTGAGGAAGGAGTGGACTAGAGGTGAGGAAGGGAGTGTTGGATTACTGAGGGAGGAGAGGAAGGGAGTGTTGGAATACTGAGGGAGGAGAGGAAGGGAGTGTTAGAATACTGAGGGAGGAGATGAAGGGAGTGTTGGAATACTGAGGGAGGAGATGAAGGGAGTGTTGGATTACTGAGGGAGGAGAGGAAGGGAGTGTTGGATAACTGAGGAAGGAGTGGACTAGAGGTGAGGAAGGGAGTGTTGGATTACTGAGGGAGGAGAGGAAGGGAGTGTTGGATTACTGAGGGAGGAGAGGAAGGGAGTGTTGGATTACTGAGGGAGGAGAGGAAGGGAGTGTTGGAATACTGAGGGAGGAGAGGATGGGAGTGTTGGATAACTGAGGGAAGAGAGGAAGGGAGTGTTGGATAACTGAGGGAAGAGAGGAAGGGAGGAGAGGAAGGGAGTGTTGGAATACTGAGGGAGGAGAGGAGGGGAGGAGAGGAAGGGAGTGTTGGATAACTGAGGGAGGAGAGGAAGGGAGAGTTGGATAACTGAGGGAAGGAAGGGAGGAGAGGAAGGGAGTGTTGGAATACTGAGGGAGGAGAGGATGGGAGTGTTGGATAACTGAGGGAGGAGAGGAAGGGAGAGTTGGATAACTGAGGGAAGGAAGGGAGGAGAGGAAGGGAGTGTTGGATAACTGAGGGAGGAGATGAAGGGAGTGTTGGATTACTGAGGGAGGAGAGGAAGGGAGTGTTGGATAACTGAGGAAGGAGTGGACTAGAGGTGAGGAAGGGAGTGTTGGATTACTGAGGGAGGAGAGGAAGGGAGTGTTGGAATACTGAGGGAGGAGAGGAAGGGAGTGTTGGATAACTGAGGAAGGAGAGGATGGGAGTGTTGGAATACTGAGGGAGGAGAGGATGGGAGAGGATTTTATTTTATTTTATTTTATTAGGATCTCTTATAGTCCTCTTTTGGACTAATCTTCCAAGAGTCCTTAAACATTAAATTACAATTTATAATACATGCACATTTTCACATTGTCTGTTACAAACAGAGGGGAGGGGAGGAGTAGGAGAGGGGAGGAGGAGGAGAGGAGTGGGAGAGGAGAGGAGAGGAGAGAGGGAAGGGAGGGGAGAGGAGGAGGAGGAGGAGGTGGTGGTTGAGACATTGATGTGAGGGGACAGTGGTTGTTAGAGGTGGGCTGTGGATGTGTTTCAGCAGGAAGGGTGTCCGTTGTGTTTTCTAGGTGGTTGTTAGAGGTGGGCTGTGGCTGTGGCTCAGCAGGAAGGGTGTCCGTTGTGTTTTCTAGGTGGTGGTTAGAGGTGGGCTGTGGCTGTGGCTCAGCAGGAAGGGTGTCCGTTGTGTTTTCTAGGTGGTGGTTAGAGGTGGGCTGTGGCTGTGGCTCAGCAGGAAGGGTGTCCGTTGTGTTTTCTAGGTGGTGGTGGAGACATTGATGTGAGGGGACAGTCTGTAACCTTCAGGGTGTATCTGTCTTTTAGGAGGAACAAACACAGGTCACATAGACACAGTCTGACGGATAGGGTTTTCAGAGAGAGAGAGAGAGAGAGAGAGAGAGAGAGAGAGAGGGAGAGAGGGAATGAACTGGGGTTTTCAGAGAGAGAGTTAGATTGAAATTGAGAGAATGAACTGGGGTTTTCAGAGAGAGTTAGATTGAGAGAATGAACTGGGGTTTTCAGAGAGAGAGTTAGATTGAGAGAATGAACTGGGGTTATCAGAGAGAGAGTTAGATTGAGAGAATGAACTGGGGTTTTCAGAGAGAGTGTTAGATTGAGAGAATGAACTGGGGTTTTCAGAGAGAGAGTTAGATTGAGAGAATGAACTGGGGTTATCAGAGAGAGAGTTAGATTGAGAGAATGAACTGGGGTTTTCAGAGAGAGTGTTAGATTGAGAGAATGAACTGGGGTTTTTCAGCAAAAGACACTGGAGTAAATCCAGATTTTGTTCCATGTCACACGGTTGTAGTTTGGTTTTTGTTCGAATTGAAGGTGGGATTCAAAAGACTCGTTTTTGTTTTGAATTGATGTTAAGGTAGGACTCAAAAGGCTAGTTTTCTTAGTCTGACTCACGGATTTGGGGTCGGGGGGCACTCGACTAAAAAGTTGGACCTGTTCCGAACGGACCCAAGGACAGCTATACACGTCCCGTATAGAACTGGTTGGATCCAGACCCGGTCTGATCCGAGTGAGGGAAGCAGCAGAAAAGTCATTTTTTTTAAGATACTTTAGTAACCAGAGCTGATAAAGCGATGGTGAGAGGAGGGAGGAGAGAGAGGTGACGCTCTAGTGACATGGGGAGGAGGGAGGAGGGAGGGAGGGAGGTGACGCTCTAGTGACATGGGGAGGAGGGAGGAGGGAGGAGGGAGGAGGGAGGGAGGGAGAGAGATGACGCTCTAGTGACATGGGGAGGAGGGAGGAGGGAGGGAGAGAGGTGACGCTCTAGTGACATGGGGAGGAGGGAGGAGGGAGGAGGGAGGGAGGGAGAGAGGTGACGCTCTAGTGACATGGGGAGGAGGGAGGAGGGAGGGAGAGAGGTGACGCTCTAGTGACATGGGGAGGAGGGAGGAGGGAGGGAGGGAGAGAGGTGACGCTCTAGTGACATGGGGAGGAGGGAGGAGGGAGGGAGAGAGGTGACGCTCTAGTGACATGGGGAGGAGGGAGGAGGGAGGGAGGGAGAGAGAGGACGCTCTAGTGACATGGGGAGGAGGGAGGAGGGAGGAGGGAGGGAGGGAGAGAGATGACGCTCTAGTGACATGGGGAGGAGGGAGGAGGGAGGGAGAGAGGTGACGCTCTAGTGACATGGGGAGGAGGGAGGAGGGAGGAGGGAGAGAGGTGACGCTCTAGTGACATGGGGAGGAGGGAGGAGGGAGGGAGAGAGGTGATGCTCTAGTGACATGGGGAGGAGGGAGGAGGGAGGGAGGGAGAGAGGTGACGCTCTAGTGACATGGGGAGGAGGGAGGGAGAGAGTTGACGCTCTAGTGACATGGGGAGGAGGGAGGAGGGAGGAGGGAGGGAGGGAGAGAGGTGACGCTCTAGTGACATGGGGAGGAGGGAGGAGGGAGGGAGAGAGGTGACGCTCTAGTGACATGGGGAGGAGTGAGGAGGGAGGAGGGAGGGAGGGAGAGAGATGACGCTCTAGTGACATGGGGAGGAGGGAGGAGGGAGGGAGAGAGGTGACGCTCTAGTGACATGGGGAGGAGGGAGGAGGGAGGAGGGAGAGAGGTGACGCTCTAGTGACATGGGGAGGAGGGAGGAGGGAGGGAGAGAGGTGATGCTCTAGTGACATGGGGAGGAGGGAGGAGGGAGGGAGGGAGAGAGGTGACGCTCTAGTGACATGGGGAGGAGGGAGGAGGGAGGGAGAGAGGTGACGCTCTAGTGACATGGGGAGGAGGGAGGAGGGAGGAGGGAGGGAGGGAGGGAGAGAGATGACGCTCTAGTGACATGGGGAGGAGGGATGAAGGAGGGAGAGAGGTGACGCTCTAGTGACATGGGGAGGAGGGAGGAGGGAGGAGGGAGGGAGAGAGATGACGCTCTAGTGACATGGGAAGGAAGGAGCCGGGAGAAGGAAGGAGGAAGGGAGAGAGATGACGCTCTAGTGACATGGGGAGGAGGGAGGAAGGAGGGAGAGAGGTGACGCTCTAGTGACATGGGGAGGAGGGAGGAGGGAGGGAGAGAGATGACGCTCTAGTGACATGGGAAGGAAGGAGGCGGGAGAAGGAAGGAGGAAGGGAGAGAGATGACGCTCTAGTGACATGGGGAGGAGGGAGGAGGGAGAGAGGGAGGAGGAAGGGAGAGAGAGAGGTGCTGCTCTAGTGAGTGACATGGGGAGGAGGGAGGGAGAGAGGTGACGCTCTAGTGACATGGGGAGGAGGGGGGAGGGAGGGAGAGAGATGACGCTCTAGTGACATGGGGAGGAGGGAGGAGGGAGCAGGGAGAAGGGAGCAGGGAGGAGGGAGGAGGGAGCAGGTAGGAGGGAGGGAGAGATGAGAGACGAGAGACAGCAATCAACCAAGCTGATTTAGTAGACTAATAGCTGCCATAGCTAGGTTTTTTTTTTTATCATCAAATATGATTCCATACTATCTGCCTTAACTGCATCAAACCTGGAGAACATTAGCTAGCTACGCTAATTGAGGCTGCATCAAACCTGGAGAACGTTAGCTAGCTAGGTTAATTGAGGCTGCATCAAACCTGGAGAACGTTAGCTAGCTAGGTTAATTGAGGCTGCATCAAACCGGGAGAACGTTAGCTAGCTAGGTTAATTGAGGCTGCATCAAACCGGGAGAACGTTAGCTAGCTAGGCTAAATGAGGCTGCATCAAACCTGGAGAACGTTAGCTAGCTAGGCTAATTGAGGCAGCATCAAACCTGGAGAACGTTAGCTAGCTAGGCTAATTGAGGCGGCATCAAACCTGGAGAACATTAGCTAGCTAGGCTCATTGAGGCTGCATCAAACCTGGAGAATTGAGCTACCCTGTTAGCGACTCGCTAAGACAAGTACAGTGAGAGTCCATGGAGAATTGATCTACCCTGTTAGCGACTCGCTAAGACAAGTACAGTGGTGGGTTGTGGGGATTTGCTTTCACCACATTAGCCATGCTAGCTTGTGACTCAGTTAGCGACTGGCTAAGGCAGTAGAGTGAGAGTCCATGGAGAATTGAGCTAGTCCGTTAGCGTTCTAGCCACATTAGCAGTGGTAGCCGGTGATGATGACGAGGTGGTGAACACATTAGCCCTGCCAGCTCATTGAGCCCCAGTTGCTCTGTGTGTGTGTGTGTGTGTGTGTGTGTGTGTGTGTGTGTGTGCTCGCGCCATGACTCTGTCCCCATTGCTCCATCGCTGCAGGGCTCAGTGTCTCCGGAGAAAAGCAAAGAGCTGCATGCATTCAGAGTAGCTTGTTCCTATACATCACGCCATGGCTGAGAATAGGCTTCCTCCACCTCAGGCTTTGGGTTAATTGAGATGACTGTGTAATGGTACAAGAGGCCATTAATGAGCTGTATCTTCCTGCTCCACATGCAGCTGTTGTTGATTCATAATGCTGGACATCAGAGAGAGTGACTGTCTGGACAGCATAAGGCTGGACTGGATACAGGCTGGGTTTCTGTGGGACTGGATACAGGCTGGGTTTCTGTGGGACTGGATACAGGCTGGGTTTCTGTGATGTGGGACTGGATACAGGCTGGGTTTCTGTGGGACTGGATACAGGCTGGGTTTCTGTGATGTGGGACTGGATACAGGCTGGGTTTCTGTGGGACTGGATACAGGCTGGGTTTCTGTGGGACTGGATACAGGCTGGGTTTCTGTGATGTGGGACTGGATACAGGCTGGGTTTCTGTGGGACTGGATACAGGCTGGGTTTCTGTGATGTGGGACTGGTTACAGGCTGGGTTTCTGTGGGACTGGATACAGGCTGGGTTTCTGTGATGTGGGACTGGATACAGGCTGGGTTTCTGTGGGACTGGATACAGGCTGGGTTTCTGTGGGACTGGATACAGGCTGGGTTTCTGTGATGTGGGACTGGATACAGGCTGGGTTTCTGTGGGACTGGATACAGGCTGGGTTTCTGTGATGTGGGACTGGATACAGGCTGGGTTTCTGTGGGACTGGATACAGGCTGGGTTTCTGTGATGTGGGACTGGATACAGGCTGGGTTTCTGTGGGACTGGATACAGGCTGGGTTTCTGTGGGACTGGATACAGGCTGGGTTTCTGTGATGTGGGACTGGATACAGGCTGGGTTTCTGTGGGACTGGATACAGGCTGGGTTTCTGTGATGTGGGACTGGATACAGGCTGGGTTTCTGTGGGACTGGATACAGGCTGGGTTTCTGTGGGACTGGATACAGGCTGGGTTTCTGTGGGACTGGATACAGGCTGGGTTTCTGTGGGACTGGATACAGGCTGTGTTTCTGTGATGTGGGACTGGATACAGGCTGGGTTTCTGTGGGACTGGATACAGGCTGTGTTTCTGTGATGTGGGACTGGATACAGGCTGTGTTTCTGTGGGGTTGGATACAGGCTGTGTTTCTGTGATGTGGGACTGGATACAGGCTGGGTTTCTGTGATGTGGGACTGGATACAGGCTGTGTTTCTGTTCCAAATGGAACCCTATTCCCTACATATATAATGGTACCCTACCCCTACATATATAATGGCACCCTATTTACATATATAATTGATTGATTGGTGACTGATTGGGGAGAGATGATTTTCACCTCTCTCTCGCTCTCTCTCTCTCTCTCTCTCTCTCTCTCTCTCTCTCTCTCTCTCTCTCTCTTTCTCCCTCTCTCTCTCTCTCTCTCTCTCTCTCTCCCTCTCTCTCTCCATCTCCCCCCTCTACTCATCTTCATCTCTAGGATTATTGAGGCTCACACATTTGTGCTGTCTGTAAATATGAATTCCTCTGTGTGTGTGTGTGACTTTCTGTGTGTGTGTGTGACTTTCTGTGTGTGTGTGTGACTTTCTGTGTGTGTTTGTGTGTTGTGTTTGAAGTGTGCGTACATGTCCGTACTCGTGTGTGTGACTTCCTCTGCGTGTGTGTGTGTGTGTGTGCCTATGCATGCATTTTCACTGCTTAATGCATTATCTCTCTAGGACACATTTCCCTGCTGCACAGCCTGTCTGTTTGCACTAGCTTGTTAAATGCGCGGGGGGGGGGGGGGGTCTCACAGTAAATACGGCCCTCCTCACTGCTCAATGGTCTTTCTCTCTCTCTCTCTCTCTCTCTCTAATTATTTATTAGGAGGTAAACGCTGCTCTTGTCTCTCCTCACACATTGATAAACACTAAAACAGAGAACTTGTAAAAGGGCCAAGTGGAAATGAACTGGTGCTCCGTAAATAAAGCCTGTCTGCTTCCCACATGGCTCCCTGTTCTCTATCGTTCACTACGTTACACCACAACCTATAGGCGCTGCTCAGGAAGTAGAGCACTACCTAGGGAATAGGGTGCAATTTGGCATGCAGGCAAAAGTGTTGTGTTTTTTCATCTCCCTCGAGTGGGAGTGATGATGCTCTTGTGGATTCCGCTGGTACGTCTGACTCCCATCCGGCTGTTTCTACTGGTACCACTGACTCCCATCAGGCTGTTTCTACTGGTACGTCTGACTCCCATCAGGCTGTTACTACTGGTACGTCTGACTCCCATCAGGCTGTTTCTACTGGTACGTCTGACTCCCATCCGGCTGTTTCTACTGGTACCACTGACTCCCATCAGGCTGTTTCTACTGGTACATCTGACTCCCATCAGGCTGTTACTACTGGTACCTCTGACTCCCATCAGGCTGTTTCTACTGGTACCTCTGACTCCCCTCTGACTCCCATCAGGCTGTTACTACTGGTACCTCTGACTCCCCTCTGACTCCCATCAGGCTGTTTCTACTGGTACCTCTGACTCCCATCAGGCTGTTACTACTGGTACCTCTGACTCCCCTCTGACTCCCATCAGGCTGGTACCTCTGACTCCCATCAGGCTGGTACCTCTGACTCCCATCAGGCTGGTACCTCTGACTCCTATCAGGCTGGTACCTCTGACTCCTATCAGGCTGGTACCTCTGACTCCTATCAGGCTGGTACCTCTGACTCCTATCAGGCTGGTACCTCTGACTCCCATCAGGCTGTTTCTACTGGTACCTCTGACTCCCATCAGGCTGTTTCTACTGGTACCTCTGACTCCCATCAGGCTGTTTTTACAGTTCCACAATGTGAACCCGCTGTTGGTTCAACATCCTGATGCTGATTCCACACAAGGGGACTAGTGTGAGGCGAAGAAGAGTCGAAGGGGGGAGGAGTCACAGTCTTTTTTAGTTTGGTGACTTCTGCTCCTGTTCCTCCGTCTCGTCTGCACAACCTTGCAAGACTCAAAGCCAGGCTATTTCTCTAATCCTGGTTGGTTGGATTAGGATTGGTGTTGAGGTGTTGAGGTGTTGAGGTGTTGAGTCAAATTCATGCCATTTATTACTCTTGATGCTTAATGTAATCACTGGTGGCGTAGCGGTCTAAAACACTGCATCTACAGACCCTGGTTCGATCCCGGGCTGTATCACAGCGGTCTAAAACACTGCATCTACAGACCCTGGTTCGATCCCGGGCTGTATCACAGCAGTCTAAAACACTGCATCTACAGACCCTGGTTCGATCCTGGGCTGTATCACAGCGGTCTAAAACACTGCATCTCAGTGCTAGAGGCGTCACTACAGACCCTGGTTCGATCCCGGGCTGTATCACAGTGGTTTAAAACACTGCATCTCAGTGCTAGAGGCGTCACTGCAGACACTGGTTCGATCCCGGGCTGTATCACAGCGGTCTAAAACACTGCATCTCAGTGCTAGAGGCGTCACTACAGACACTGGTTCGATCCCGGGCTGTATCACAACCGTCTAAGGCACTGCATCTCAGTGCTGGAGGCGTCACTGCAGACACTGGTTCGATCCCGGGCTGTATCACAATCGGCCGTGAACGGGAGTCCCATAGGGTGGGGCACAATTGGTGGTCCGGGTTTGGCCGGGGTAGACCGTCATTGTAAATAAGTATTTGTTCATTAACTGACTTGCCTCGTTAAATAAAGATTAAATAAACAAATCAAGTGTAGTAATTTTGATGTCTGCTGATTCAGTAACTAGCCTGCTGGCCCAGTAACTAGCCTGCTGGCCCAGTAACTAGCCTGTTGGCCCAGTAACTAGCCTGCTGATTCAGTAACTAGCCTGCTGGCCCAGTAACTAGCCTGCTGGCCCAGTAACTAGCCTGCTGATTCAGTAACTAGCCTGCTGGCCCAGTAACTAGCCTGCTGGCCCAGTAACTAGCCTGCTGATTCAGTAACTAGCCTGCTGGCCCAGTGACCATCATTCATATGCTGTGTTGATTCAGTAACTAGCCTGCTGGCCCAGTAACTAGCCTGCTGATTCAGTAACTAGCCTACTGGCCCAGTGACCATCATTCATATGCTGTGTTGATTCAGTAACTAGCCTGCTGGCCCAGTAACTAGCCTGCTGATTCAGTAACTAGCCTACTGGCCCAGTGACCATCATTCATATGCTGTGTTGATTCAGTAACTAGCCTGCTGATTCAGTAACTAGCCTGCTGATTCAGTAACTAGCCTGCTGGCCCAGTAACTAGCCTGATGATTCAGTAACTAGCCTGCTGGCCCAGTGACCATCATTCATATGCTGTGTTGATTCAGTAACTAGTCTGCTGGCCCAGTAACTAGCCTGCTGGCCCAGTGACCATCATTCATATGCTGTGTTGATTCAGTAACTAGTCTGCTGGCCCAGTAACTAGCCTGCTGGCCCAGTAACTAGCCTACTGGCCCAGTGACCATCATTCATATGCTTTGTTGATTCAGTAACTAGTCTGCTGGCCCAGTAACTAGCCTGCTGGCCCAGTGACCATCATTCATATGCTTTGTTGATTCAGTAACTAGCCTGCTGGCCCAGTGACCATCATTCATATGCTGTGTTGTTTCAATAACTAGCCTGCTGATTCAGTAACTAGTCTGCTGGCCCAGTAACTAGCCTGCTGGCCCAGTGACCATCATTCATATGCTGTGTTGATTCAGTAACTAGTCTGCTGATTCAGTAACTAGCCTGCTGGCCCAGTGATCATTATTCATATGCTGTGCTGATTCAGTAACTAGCCTGCTGGCCCAGTGACCATCATTCATAAGCTGTGTTGATTCAGTAACTAGCCTGCTGGCCCAGTAACTAGCCTGCTGGCCCAGTAACTAGCCTGCTGATTCAGTAACTAGCCTGCTGGCCCAGTGACCATCATTCATATGCTGTGTTGATTCAGTAACTAGCCTGCTGGCCCAGTAACTAGCCTGCTGATTCAGTAACTAGCCTACTGGCCCAGTGACCATCATTCATATGCTGTGTTGATTCAGTAACTAGCCTGCTGATTCAGTAACTAGCCTGCTGATTCAGTAACTAGCCTACTGGCCCAGTGACCATCATTCATATGCTGTGTTGATTCAGTAACTAGCCTGCTGATTCAGTAACTAGCCTGCTGGCCCAGTAACTAGCCTACTGGCCAGTGATCATCATTCATATGCTGTGTCTTCCAGACCAGATGGGGTGATGTGTGCAAGGCATTTGAGTCATTTGGACTGTGATGGAAGTGTGTGTGTGTGTGTGTGTGTGTGTGTGTGTGTGTGTGTGTGTGTGTGTGTGTGTGTGTGTGTGTGTGTGTGTGTGTGTGTGTGTGTGTGCATGTGTGTGTGTGTGTGTGTGTGTGTGCAAGCCCTATTCCCTATGTAGTGCACTACTATTGACCACAACAGTAATAGCAGGGATACACCCTATTCCCTATATAGTGCACTACCATTGAACACAACAGAATAGCAGGGATGCACCCTATTCCCTATGTAGTGCACTACTATTGACCACAACAGAATAGCAGGGATGCACCCTATTCCCTATATAGTGTACTACCATTGAACACAACAGAATAGCAGGGATGCACCCTATTCCCTATGTAGTGCACTACTATTGACCACAACAGAATAGCAGGGATGCACCCTATTCCCTATATAGTGTACTACCATTGAACACAACAGAATAGCAGGGATGCACCCTATTCCCTATGTAGTGCACTACTATTGACCACAACAGAATAGCAGGGATGCACCCTATTCCCTATATAGTGCACTACTATTGACCACAACAGAATAGCAGAGATGCACCCTATTCCCTATATAGTGCACTACCATTGACCACAACAGAATAGCAGGGATGCACCCTATTCCCTATATAGTGCACTACTATTGACCACAACAGAATAGCAGGGATGCACCCTATTCCCTATGTAGTGCACTACTATTGACCACAACAGAATAGCAGGGATGCACCCTATTCCCTATATAGTGCACTACTATTGACCACAACAGAATAGCAGGGATGCACCCTATTCCCTATGTAGAGAAAAGACGGTAATTCTACGAATGCGATAAGCAGATATTGTGTAAACGATGGTATTGTCGATGACAGGAAGTGACATAGAACACTGCTTCCTGTTTAATCCTCGTGGGATTAAACAGGCTACTTATATAGAAACACTGGGATTAACCAGGCTACTTATATAGAAACACTGGGATTAACCAGGCTACTTATATAGAAACACTGGGATTAACCAGGCTACTTATATAGAAACACTGGGATTAACCAGGCTACTTATATAGAAACACTGGGATTAACCAGGCTACTTATATAGAAACACTGGGATTAACCAGGCTACTTATATAGAAACACTGGGATTAACCAGGCTACTTATATAGAAACACTGGGATTAACCAGGCTATTTATATAGAAACACTGGGATTAACCAGGCTATTTATATAGAAACAGAAACACTGGGATTAACCAGGCTACTTATATAGAAACACTGGGATTAACCAGGCTACTTATATAGAAACAGAAACACTGGGATTAACCAGGCTATTTATATAGAAACACTGGGATTAACCAGGCTACTTATATAGAAACACTGGGATTAACCAGGCTACTTATATAGAAACACTGGGATTAAACAGGCTACTTATATAGAAACACTGGGATTAACCAGGCTACTTATATAGAAACACTGGGATTAACCAGGCTACTTATATAGAAACACTGGGATTAACCAGGCTACTTATATAGAAACACTGGGATTAACCAGGCTACTTATATAGAAACAGAAACACTGGGATTAACCAGGCTACTTATATAGAAACAGAAACACTGGGATTAACCAGGCTACTTATATAGAAACACTGGGATTAACCAGGCTACTTATATAGAAACACTGGGATTAACCAGGCTACTTATATAGAAACACTGGGATTAACCAGGCTACTTATATAGAAACACTGGGATTAACCAGGCTACTTATATAGAAACACTGGGATTAACCAGGCTACTTATATAGAAACACTGGGATTAACCAGGCTACTTATATAGAAACACTGGGATTAACCAGGCTACTTATATAGAAACACTGGGATTAACCAGGCTACTTATATAGAAACACTGGGATTAACCAGGCTACTTATATAGAAACACTGGGATTAACCAGGCTACTTATATAGAAACACTGGGATTAACCAGGCTACTTATATAGAAACAGAAACACTGGGATTAACCAGGCTACTTATATAGAAACACTGGGATTAACCAGGCTACTTATATAGAAACACTGGGATTAACCAGGCTACTTATATAGAAAACACTGGGATTAACCAGGCTACTTATATAGAAACACTGGGATTAACCAGGCTACTTATATAGAAACACTGGGATTAACCAGGCTACTTATATAGAAACACTGGGATTAACCAGGCTACTTATATAGAAACACTGGGATTAACCAGGCTACTTATATAGAAACACTGGGATTAACCAGGCTACTTATATAGAAACACTGGGATTAACCAGGCTACTTATATAGAAACAGAAACACTGGGATTAACCAGGCTACTTATATAGAACCACTGGGATTAACCAGGCTACTTATATAGAAACACTGGGATTAACCAGGCTACTTATATAGAAACACTGGGATTAACCAGGCTACTTATATAGAAACACTGGGATTAACCAGGCTACTTATATAGAAACACTGGATTAACCAGGCTACTTATATAGAAACACTGGGATTAACCAGGCTACTTATATAGAAACACTGGGATTAACCAGGCTACTTATATAGAAACACTGGGATTAACCAGGCTACTTATATAGAAACACTGGGATTAACCAGGCTACTTATATAGAAACACTGGGATTAACCAGGCTACTTATATAGAAACAGAAACACTGGGATTAACCAGGCTACTTATATAGAAACACTGGGATTAACCAGGCTACTTATATAGAAACAGAAACACTGGGATTAACCAGGCTACTTATATAGAAACACTGGGATTAACCAGGCTACTTATATAGAAACAGAAACACTGGGATTAACCAGGCTACTTATATAGAAACACTGGGATTAACCAGGCTACTTATATAGAAACACTGGGATTAACCAGGCTACTTATATAGAAACACTGGGATTAACCAGGCTACTTATATAGAAACAGCAGCAACGCTGATTAGACATGGGCCTGCGTTCCCCAAATGACACCCTATACCATATGTAAAGTAGTGCACTATGTAGGGAATAGGGTACTAAATCGTGTAGCAAGTATGCGCTCTTCTCTTTTCTCACACTAATATTTACCTGATGGGAATTAGACAATGTAATTTTCCTGCTTACTCTAGCGTGCTGAAACACTAAAACTAAAGATGGCAGAAACCTACATGCTTGTCTCAGGTCTACTGTTAAAGGGGTAGTTGGGATTTTGGCAATGAAGCCCTTTATCTACACTATATATATATACAAAGTATGTGGTCACCCCCTTCAAATTAGTGGATTTGGCTATTTCAGCCACACCCTTTACTGACAGGTGTATAAAATCTAGCACACAGCCATGCAATCTCCATAGACAAACATTGACATTAGAATGACCTTACTGAAGAGCTCAGTGACTTTCAACGTGGCACCGTCATAGGATGACACCTTTCCAACGATTCAAATGTCTTCCCTACTAGAGCTGCCCCGGTCAACTAGTAAGTGCTGTTATTGTGATGTGGAAACGTCGAGGAGCAACAACGGCTCAGGCGTGAAGTGGTAGGCCGCACAAGCTCACAGAACGGGACCGCCAAGTGCTGAAGGGCGTAGAGGGTAAAAATCGCCTGTCCTGGGATACAACACTCACTACCGTGTTCCCAAACTGCCTCTGGAAGCAACGTCGGCACATCAACTGTTCGTGAAATGGGTTTCCATGGCCGAGCAGCCGCACACAGGCCTAACATCACCGTGCTCAATGCCAAGCGTTGGCTGGAGTGGTGTAAAGCTCGCCGCCATTGGACTCTGGAGCAGTGGAAACGCGTTCTCTGGAGTGATGAATCACGCTTCACAATGTGGCCTGCACAGAGCCCTGACCTCAACCCCATCGAACACCTTTAGGATGAATTGGAACGCTGACTGCGAGCCAGGCCTAACCGCCCAACATCAGTGCCCGACCTCACTAATGCTCGAGGCTGAATGGGCACAAGTCCCCGCATCAATGTTCCAACATCTAGTGGAAAGCCTTCCCAGAAGAGTGGAGGCTGTTATAGCGGCAATGTTCCAACATCTAGTGGAAAGCCTTCCCAGAACAGTAGAGGCTGTTATAGCAGCAAAGGGGGAACCAACTCCATATTAATGCCCCTGATTTTGTAAGGAGATGTTCGATGAGAAGATGCCCACATACATTTGGTCATGTAGTGTACTGCCTCAGAGTGAAGGTGAAAGGTCGACTGTACCCTCATGAGAACAGAACAGCGTTTGTAAAGCATTAGTTAAATTCTCTGGTCTTTTCCTCCTCTGAGGCCTTTGAAGGTAATAGGAGCCGTCAGTAGCTGCAGGGGATTCCTACAATATATGCTTCCATTCCACTGTACTACTAGTTCTCTCTCTCTCTCTCTCTCTCTCTCTCTCTCTCTCTCTCTATCTCTGTCTCTCTGTCTCTCTCTCTCTCTCTCTCTCTCTCTCTCTCTCTCTGTCTCTCTCTCTCTCTCTGTCTCTCTCTGTGTCTCTGTCTCTCTCTCTGTCTCTCTCAATTCAATTCAATTCAATTCAAGGGCTTTATTGGCATGGGAAACATGTGTTAACATTGCCAAAGCAAGTGAGGTAGACAACATACAAAGTGAATATATAAAGTGCAAAACAACAAAAATGAACAGTAAACATTACACATACAGAAGTTTCAAAACAGTAAAGACATTACAAATGTCATATTATATATATATATATACAGTGTTCTAACAATGTACAAATGGCTAAAGGACACAAGATAAAATAAATAAGCATAAATATGGGTTGTATTTACAATGGTGTTTGTTCTTCACTGGTTGCCCTTTTCTCGTGGCAACAGGTCACAAATCTTGCTGCTGTGATGGCACACTGTGGAATTTCACCCAGTAGATATGGGAGTTTTTCAAAATTGGATTTGTTTTCGAATTCTTTGTGGATCTGTGTAATCTGAGGGAAATATGTCTCTCTAATATGGTCATACATTGGGCAGGAGGTTAGGAAGTGCAGCTCAGTTTCCACCTCATTTTGTGGGCAGTGAGCACATAGCCTATCTTCTCTTGAGAGCCAAGTCTGCCTACGGCGGCCTTTCTCAATAGCAAGGCTATGCTCACTGAGTCTGTACATAGTCAAGGCTTTCCTTAATTTTGGGTCAGTCACAGTGGTCAGGTATTCTGCCGCTGTGTACTCTCTGTGTAGGGCCAAATAGCATTCTAGTTTGCTCTGTTTTTTTGTTAATTCTTTCCAATGTGTTAAGTAGTTATCTTTTTGTTTTCTCATGATTTGGTTGGGTCTAATTGTGCTGCTGTCCTGGGGCTCTGTAGTGGGTGTTTGTGTTTGTGAACAGAGCCCCAGGACCAGCTTGCTTAGGGGGACTCTTCTCCAGGTTCATCTCTCTGTAGGTGATGGCTTTGTTATGGAAGGTTTGTGAATCGCTTCCTTTTAGGTGGTTGTAGAATTTAACAGCTCTTTTCTGGATTTTGATAATTAGTGGGTATCGGCCTAATTCTGCTCTGCATGCATTATTTGGTGTTCTACGTTGTACACGGAGGATATTTTTGCAGAATTCTGCGTGCAGAGTCTCAATTTGGTGTTTGTCCCATTTTGTGAAGTCTTGGTTGGTGAGCGGACCCCAGACCTCACAACCATAAAGGGCAATGGGCTCTATGACTGATTCAAGTATTTTTAGCCAGATCCTAATTGGTATGTTGAAATTTATGTTTCTTTTGATGGCATAGAATGCCCTTCTTGCCTTGTCTCTCAGATCGTTCACAGCTTTGTGGAAGTTACCTGTGGTGCTGATGTTTAGGCCAAGGTATGTATAGTTTTTTGTGTGCTCTAGGGCAACAGTGTCTAGATGGAATTTGTATTTGTGGTCCTGGTGACTGGACCTTTTTTGGAACACCATTATTTTGGTCTTACTGAGATTTACTGTCAGGGCCCAGGTCTGACAGAATCTGTGCATAAGATCTAGGTGCTGCTGTAGGCCCTCCTTGGTTGGTGACAGAAGCACCAGATCATCAGCAAACAGCAGACATTTGACTTCGGATTCTAGCAGGGGGAGGCCGGGTGCTGCAGACTTTTCTAGTGCCCTCGCCAATTCGTTGATATATATGTTGAAGAGGGTGGGGCTTAAGCTGCATCCCTGTCTAACCCCACGACCCTGTGTGAAGAAATGTGTGTGTTTTTTGCCAATTTTAACCGCACACTTGTTGTTTGTGTACATGGATTTTATAATGTCGTATGTTTTACCCCCAACACCACTTTCCATCAGTTTGTATAGCAGACCCTCATGCCAGATTGAGTCGAAGGCTTTTTTGAAATCAACAAAGCATGAGAAGACTTTGCCTTTGTTTTGGTTTGTTTGATTGTCAATTAGGGTGTGCAGGGTGAATACATGGTCTGTTGTACGGTAATTTGGTAAAAAGCCAATTTGACATTTGCTCAGTACATTGTTTTCATTGAGGAAATGTACGAGTCTGCTGTTAATAATAATGCAGAGGATTTTCCCAAGGTTACTGTTGACACATATTCCACGGTAGTTATTGGGGTCAAATTTGTCTCCACTTTTGTGGATTGGGGTGATCAGTCCATGGTTCCAAATATTGGGGAAGATGCCAGAGCTAAGTATGATGTTAAAGAGTTTTAGTATAGCCAATTGGAATTTGTTGTCTGTATATTTGATCATTTCATTGAGGATACCATCAACACCACAGGCCTTTTTGGGTTGGAGGGTTTTTATTTTGTCCTGTAACTCTTTCAATGTAATTGGAGAATCCAGTGGGTTCTGGTAGTCTTTAATAGTTGATTCTAAGATCTGTGTTTGATCATGTATATGTTTTTGCTCTTTATTCTTTGTTATAGAGCCAAAAAGATTGGAGAAGTGGTTTACCCATACATCTCCATTTTGGATAGATAATTCTTCGTGTTGTTGTTTGTTTAGTGTTTTCCAATTTTCCCAGAAGTGGTTAGAGTCTATGGATTCTTCAATTGCATTGAGCTGATTTCTGACATGCTGTTCCTTCTTTTTCCGTAGTGTATTTCTGTATTGTTTTAGTGATTCACCATATTGAAGGCGTAGACTCAGGTTTTCCGGGTCTCTATGTTTTTGGTTGGACAGGTTTCTCAATTTCTTTCTTAGATTTTTGCATTCTTCATCAAACCATTTGTCATTATTGTTAATTTTCTTCGGTTTTCTATTTGAGATTTTTAGATTTGATAGGGAAGCTGAGAGGTCAAATATACTGTTAAGATTTTCTACTGCCAAGTTTACACCTTCACTATTACAGTGGAACGTTTTACCCAGGAAATTGTCTAAGAGGGATTGAATTTGTTGTTGCCTAATTGTTTTTTGGTAGGTTTCCAAACTGCATTCCTTCCATCTATAGCATTTCTTAATGTTACTCAGTTCCTTTGGCTTTGATGCCTCATGATTGAGTATTGCTCTGTTTAAGTAGACTGTGATTTTGCTGTGGTCTGATAGGGGTGTCAGTGGGCTGACTGTGAACGCTCTGAGAGACTCTGGGTTGAGGTCAGTGATAAAGTAGTCTACAGTACTACTGCCAAGAGATGAGCTATAGGTGTACCTACCATAGGAGTCCCCTCGAAGCCTACCGTTGACTATGTACATACCCAGCGTGCGACAGAGCTGCAGGAGTTGTGACCCGTTTTTGTTGGTTATGTTGTCATAGTTGTGCCTAGGGGGGCATATGGGGGAGGGAATGCTGTCACCTCCAGGCAGGTGTTTGTCCCCTTGTGTGCTGAGGGTGTCAGGTTCTTGTCCGGTTCTGGCATTTAGGTCACCACAGACTAGTACATGTCCCTGGGCCTGGAAATGATTGATTTCCCCCTCCAGGATGGAGAAGCTGTCTTCATTAAAATATGGGGATTCTAGTGGGGGGATATAGGTAGCACACAGGAGGACATTTTTCTCTGTTAGGATAATTTCTTTTTGAATTTCTAGCCAAATGTAGAATGTTCCTGTTTTGATTAATTTAATGGAGTGAGTTAGGTCTGCTCTATACCAAATTAGCATACCCCCTGAGTCCCTTCCCTGTTTCACACCTGGTAGTTTGGTGGATGGGACTACCAGCTCTCTGTAACCTAGAGGGCAACCAGTGGGTCCATCTCCTCTATACCAGGTTTCTTGCAGGATGACAATGTCTGTATTACCGATTTCTTTGGTGAAGTCCGGGTTTCTGCTCTTTAGGCCAAAGGCAGATGACCTCAGGCCTTGGATATTCCAGGATAATATAGTGAAGGCTTTTTGTTCCATAGAGTGTCCAATGATGTTGGTCGTGGTTTAGCCTCAGGCCAGTAAGTGTGAGCAAAGCCTGCTGAGCATCTGGTACATGCCATTGGCTTGGGCGAGTGTGAGAGTGGGGGTTGGGACTGTTTGCCCGCTCACTACCTGGGCGTATGTGTGGCTTCCATGTTGAGGCCCTCTTTGCGGGGGTGGGGTGCATGGGGTGGGCAGGAGTGGCATAGGTCTGATCTGAGGGGGCCTAAATGGAGTGTGGGCATGGTTGACGTGGGGGGGTGTTGATTGGTTGGGGTGGGGGTGTGGATGTGTCTGGGTGTACTGTGGTCTGGATGTAATTCCTCTTGGCGTGGGTCCTCTATGTGTAGGTCCAGGGGGAGGTCCTGCAGATCTGGGAGGGTGTCTCGCTGGTCTGGGTGGGGTGTCTATTGATCTGTTACTCCTGTGTGGAGTGTTGGGGATACGTTTGAGAGCGATGTCCTTTAGAGTCCGGGCAAAGGTGGGCACTGCTGCCTTGTAGAGGTGGACCTGGTCATAGAGGCTGTTCAAGTCCAGTGTGGAGTGGTGGGCCAGGAAAACGTTTGGTTTTGAGGCACAGTCACGGGAAATACTTGCATTTACCCGCTGTATTGTGGCGGGGTGGAAGTCTTTTCGTGGTAGCAGGGTGGAGATAACCACTTGTGCGTTGGGGAAAGTAGAAGAAGCCTTTTCAATCACTCCCTTCAGTGCTGTGGCCACTCTTTCCTGCTGTGCTCTCAGGTCGTTTGTGCCTGTGTGTATTATTATGTGGCTGGGTGAGCCTAGTTTGGCCTCAGACAGAAGGTCTAGGGCGCGCTGAGTGTTTGGACACCAGAGTTTAGACACACTGTGTTTGGGAAAAAGTTTTTTTTCTTCTATATATTTCCCATTTGAGTCCATAAGTAGTACAATCTGTGTCTTGTGTTTGTCCTCAGTGGGTGTGGGGGGGTTGACAGAAGGGCTATCAGGGTGGCTGACAGGGGGGGTGCTCAGAGGGGGTGAGAGCCTCTGGGCTTGGGGTTCTTCATTTGTCTGTTGTGCTGTGATGTCGACTCTATGGTCAGGGTCTGGTGTGGACTGTTCTGCTGTGATGTCGACTCTATGGTCAGGGTCTGGTGTGGACTGTTCTGCTGTGGTGTCGAGACTTTTGTTGGGTGCTGAGGTGGGCTGTTCTGCTGGCTTCTCTGTGGGGGTGGCCACCTCTCTAGTGGGTTGTTCTCTGTCACACGCCGTCCCCCTCAACTTCTCCTCCATCCCCCTCACCCTCTCCTCCATCCCCCTCAACCTCTCCTCCACCAGCAGTCTGATACTCTCCTCTAGTGCTCTGTTCTGCTCCTCTTTCTCCTGTTGTATTTGTCTCACCACTGTCCAAAGTGCAGATATGTCTCTGTCCACCTCCAGCTCTCCGGGTCTGGTTAAGGGGCTGTTGTTGTGCTGGACTGTTGTCTGGGTCTGTGCTGACTGAAGTGTAATCACCTGCTCTTCCAGCTCCACCTGCCTTATCTCCAGCTGGGTGAATTTGTCCTTCATTTCAATGAGGGAGTGGTAATCTGTGCTGGGAGGTTGACCCTCCGCTGGGGGTTGCTCATCTGTGGGGTTACATAATGAAGAGGTCTGGTCTGATCCTCTCGGGGTGGGGGTATCTTTATCAAGGGAGAGTTTCTCCTGCTGAGCTAATTCTTTGATTAGATGAAAGTCCAGCTGAAACTGTTTGTGGTTACGCTGTACCATCACTGTTCCGGACTTATAGATATTTATATTACTTAACTCAGAGTCCTCGTTGTCAAGTATTCTGAGTTTCCACCCCTCGTTAATCCCCCCTCTCGTAACAGAGGGGTAGTGTGCTAATATAGCACTGTGCCATGCCAGGGGATGGTTTGTGTGGAAGATAAGGTTGCTGATGTTCCCATTTTTGTAATAGTCAGCAAAAAGTGTCTCTTGATTTTCCATAAGGAGCTTCATTTTGTAATCTTTTCTTGCCTTCTCGTTCTTTACATGCACAGGGTACTGTATTTTAATTACCTCTGAACAGCGGGAGGGAGCTTCTAAGGCCTCTCCATTTGGTTGGGGTAGACTGTGTGACTCTCCTGCCATTGTTGGGCTAATGAGCTTTGACACCTCTCACTTGACACGTCAGTGCTATTTGAAGCTGTATCAAGCTTGGCAGAATTATGTTAGAATTAGAGTTAGAAATCCTTATAAAGTAATGTTGTGTATTTTTCTTCTTGGCTTTTGGAAAAAAAAATATATAGTTTCAGACTAAGCATTACTCACTCAGTTCCAGGTTGGATGGTGTTTTCAGGTTTCTGTTGTTTTCCAGAGAATTTGCTGTAAAAAGAAACAAATCTTGGTAGTTGTGAACCTTCCAGGTGATTCCGTAATTCCGTCCAAAATCAGGTTGTAGGTTTTAAGTTTTGATTTGAAGTAGGGGTTATGTTGTAGAGGGTAGAATCCAGTATGTGTTCCTGACAAAAAATCTAAGTTTATCTAACTCCTAATCTATCTTTTTTAAAGAAAATGCTGAAAAATGCAGGAGCTCATCTGATTGTGACTTCCTCTCTCTCTCTAGCTCTCTCTCTCTCCCTCTGTCTCTCTCTCTGTCTCTCTCTCTCTCTCTCTCTCTCTCTCTCTCTGTCTCTCTCTCTCTGTCTCTCTCTCTGTCTCTCTCTCTGTCTGTCTGTCTGTCTCTCTCTCTCTCTCTCTCTCTCTCTCTCTCTCTCTCTCTCTCTGTCTCTCTCTCTCTGTGTCTCTGTCTCTCTCTCTGTCTCTCTCTCTCTCTCTGTCTCTCTCTGTCTCTCTCTCTCTGTCTCTCTCTCTGTCTCCCTCTCTCTCTCTCTCTCTCTCTCTCTCTCTCTCTCTCTCTCTCTCTCTCTCTCTCTGTCTCTCTCTGTCTCTCTCTCTCTCTCTGTCTCTCTCTCTCTGTCTCTCTCTCTCTCTCTCTCTCTCATAGACTATCAGAATATATGGTAGTATTTCTTCTCTCCATCAGTTTGGTAAGCTACTAGCCCTGTTCTGACTGAGGAGGAATGTGGAGGCTGAATGGTGTATGATAGTGTATATTTGACCAACCCCCCACCAGCAGCCATCTTGTACAGTAATATTGGTATTAGAAGGAGAAGGAGTGTCCTAACAGAGTGTCCTAACAGAGTGTCCTAACAGACTGTCCTAACAGAGTGTCCTAACAGACTGGGTTGTTAACTGCTTGCTGGGGGCGGATTTGAGGCCCATGGTCCTCCTCCCTGCATGACTAGCCAGACACTGACTCTAGCTTCACTGTGGAGTGCCTCTCTCCTCCGAGACTCACCGTAGAGCCTCTTTCTCGTCCGAGACTCACCGTAGAGCCTCTCTCCCCTCTGAGACTCGCCGTAGAGCCCCTCTCTCTCCTCCGAGACTCACCGTAGAGCCTCTCTCTCCTCCGAGACTCACCGTAGAGCCTCTCTCTCCTCCAAGACTCACCGTCTCTCTCCTCCGAGACTCACCGTAGAGCTTCTCTCTCCTCCAAGACTCACTTTAGAGCCTCTCTCTCCTCCGAGACTCACCGTAGAGCCTCTCTCTCTCCTCCAAGACTCACCGTCTCTCTCCTCCGAGACTCACCGTAGAGCCTCTTTCTCTCCTCCAAGACTCACCGTCTCTCTCATCCGAGACCCACCATAGAGCCTCTCTCTCCTCCAAGACTCACTTTAGAGCCTCTCTCTTCTCCAAGACTCACCATAGAGCCTCTATCTCCTCCAAGACTCACCGTAGAGCCTCTCTCTCCTCCAAGACTCACCGTAGAGCCTCTCTCTCCTCCACGACTCACCGTAGAGCCTCTCTCTCCTCCAAGACTCACCGTTCCAGATAGGACTCTTTTGGTTCCAGGTCAAACCCTTTTGGTTCCAGATAGAACTCTTTTGGTTCCAGATATAATTATTTTGGTTCCAGATAGAACTCTTTTGGTTCCAGATAGAACTCTTTTGGTTCCAGATAGAACTCTTTTGGTTCCAGATAGAACTCTTTTGGTTCCAGATAGAACTCTTTTGGTTCCAGATAGAACTCTTTTGGTTCCAGATAGAAATATTTTGGTCCCCGATAGAACTCTTCTGGTTCCAGTCGAAGAGAAAGAGGAGAGGGAGAGAGAGGAAAGAGGAGGAGAGGAGGGGGGAGAGGGAGAGAGAGGAAAGAGGAGGAGAGGAGAGGAGAGGGAGAGAAAGAGGAGGAGAGGAGAGGGAGAGAGAGGAAAGAGGAGGAGAGGAGAGGAGAGGGAGAGAGAGGAAAGAGGAGAGGAGAGTAAGGGAGAGAGAGGAAAGAGGAGGAGAGGGAGAGAGAGGAAAGAGGAGAGGAGAGGAGAGGGAGAGATAGGAAAGAGGAGGAGAGGAGAGGGAGAGAGAGGAAAGAGGAGGAGGAGAGGAGAGGGAGAGAGAGGAAATAGGAGGAGAGGAGAGGAGAGGGAAAGAGAGGAAAGAGGAGGAGAGGAGAGGGAGAGAGAGGAAAGAGGAGGAGAGGAGAGGAGAGGGAGAGAGAGGAAAGAGGAGGAGGAGAGGAGAGAGAGAGAGGAGGAGAGGAGAGGAGAGAGGAAAGAGAAGGAGAGGAGTGGAGAGGAGAGGGAGAGAGAGGAACGAGGAGGAGGAGAGGAGAGAGAGAGAGAGGAGGAGAGGAGAGGAGAGAGGAAAGAGAAGGAGAGGAGTGGAGAGGAGAGGAGAGGGAGAGAGAGGAAAGAGGAGGAGGAGGAGAGGAGAGGGAGAGAGAAGAAAGAGGAGGAGGAGAGGAGATGTAGAGAGAGGAACGAGGAGGAGGAGAGGAGAGAGAGAGGAGGAGAGGAGAGGAGAGAGGAAAGAGAAGGAGAGGAGTGGAGAGGAGAGGGAGAGAGAGGAAAGAGGAGGAGGATGAGGAGGAGGAGAGAGAGAGTGAGAACATGCTGCAGGGGGCCCCTCTAGTCTATGTGGCACCAGATCAGTAATATTCATTACAAGCTCCAGAAGAAAAAAGGCCACATTGAGAAGTTTCCTCCTCTTCCTCTTTCCTCTTGTTGAGCTGCAGGTGTAGATGAGGGAGCTCTAAATCTATCAGAAACATAAACCTGACACCAGCATGGGAAAGAAACTACTTCTGTCGTTGTGAGATGTTGTTTGTAATGGTGCCTGGGGTTGGTTTGAGACACCAGCATAAGACTAAAATATGTCTTCCTCTGTGATATTAAAACAACTGTTTTGTTCCCAACATTCTGCCCTGTTGTCTTATTTATTTAGCCTCTGTTTGGCATGACAACTCTGTCTGTCTGTCTGTCTGTCTGTCTGTCTGTCTGTCTGTCTGTCTGTCTGTCTGTCTGTCTGTCTGTCTGTCTGTCTGTCTGTCTGTCTGTCTGTCTGTCTGTCTGTCTGTCTGTCTGTCTGTCTGTCTGTCTGTCTGTCTCTGTCTGTCTGTCTGTCTGTCTCTCGCTCTCTCTCTGTCTGTCTGTCTGTCTCTCGCTCTCTCTCTGTCTGTCTGTCTGTCTGTCTGTCTCTCTCTCTCTGTCTGTCTGTCTGTCTGTCTGTCTGTCTGTCTGTCTGTCTGTCTGTCTGTCTCTGTCTGTCTGTCTGTCTGTCTGTCTGTCTGTCTGTCTGTCTGTCTGTCTGTCTGTCTGTCTGTCTGTCTGTCTGTCTGTCTGTCTGTCTGTCTGTCTCTCTCTCTCTCTCTCTCTCTCTCTCTCTCTCTCTCAACAAATAGTGCTGCATCCCAGTTGAAAGCAGATTTCAACAGCAGTCATCTCACTGGGGCTTTCTCAGGTTGAGGAATGAGAATGGCAGGATTTCTCACCAGGCCTTCAGGAGCATTTATCTTTCTGACGAGGCTCTGACAGGTTTGTTTTTAGTGCTATAAGTCCCATTTACAGAAGTGTGTGTGTGTGTGTGTGTGTGTGTGTGTGTGTGTGACTCGTATGTTTCATTGACAGTAAGATGTTTAATCCTGATCTGCCAGGGAGGATCGTTACCTGCTGGTTCTAGCTGTTGTTATAGTAATGCCTCAGAATCTCTTCTGGTGCTTTCTAAAGCCAGGAGACGTTCTTCTGATTGGCTCCCTTCAACATAGCTCAGCATAGCTCCAACACGGGCCTTCTAGAGGGGCTTCTAGAGGGGCTTCTAGAGGGGCTTCTAGAGGGGCTTCTAGAGGGCTTCTAGAGGGGCTTCTAGAGGGGCTTCTAGAGAGCTTCTAGAGGAGCTTCTAGAGGAGCTTTTAGAGGGCTTCTAGAGGGGCTTCTAGAGGAACTTCTAGAGGGACTTCTATAGGGCTTCTAGAGGGCTTCTAGAGGGGCTTATAGAGAAGCTTCTAGAGGGGCTTCTAGAGGGGTTTCTAGAGGGGCTTCTAGAGGGCTTCTAGAGGGGCTTCTAGAGGGGCTTCTAGAGGGCTTCTAGAGGAGCTTCCAGAGGGGATTCTAGAGGGCTTCTAGAAGGGCTTCAAGAGGGGCTTCTAGAGGGCCTCTAGAGGGGTTTCTAGAGGGGCTTCTAGAGGGCTTCTAGAGGGGCTTCTAGAGGAGCTTCTAGAGGGCTATTAGAGGTCTTCTAGAGGGGCTTCTAGAGGGCTATTAGAGGTCTTCTAGAGGGGCTTCTAGAGGGCTATTAGATGGCTTCTAGAGGGGCTTCTAGAGGGCTATTAGAGGTCTTCTAGAGGGGCTTCTAGAGGTCTTCTAGAGGGCTATTAGAGGTCTTCTAGAGGGGCTTCTAGAGGGCTTCTAGAGGGCTTCTAGAGGGGCTACTAGAGGGCTTCTAGAGGGGCTTCTAGAGGGGCTTCTAGAGGGCTTCTAGAGGGGCTACTAGAGGGCTTCTAGAGGGGCTTCTAGAGGGGCTACTAGAGGGCTTCTAGAGGGGCTTCTAGAGGGCTTCCAAGCTTCCAAACTGCCTTCATAGCGCCCATATTACATGAATTCTATTACATTTATTAAGCGATCATGTCGGTCCAAGACGCCAAGCATCGGCATCTAGAAGGCTTCCACGTTTACAGCTCCCAGCTCTCCTCTTCATGGACGGTGTTTCGCCCGTCTCTTCTGAGCATATTGCTGTTGTCATTGACAACCACCTCTTCTTCTTCTATTGATATTGGTGTGAATGTGATCACCTCATCGTGTCTACAGAGCGGAGGATGTCTGGTTTCCGTAAGGAAATCATCCCACCATGCTGTCCACTATCTCTGTGTATCTAGACCAGTCTGTCTCTACTGTAGCCTGAGGCTGGGATCAGCCAGCTGAGCACAGAGGTCGTGACCTCCCCCTGCGATGCGATGTTAAGTTCCTGCTATGATGTTTCCTCTGCTGGCTGGCCGGGTTCTATTGGTAAACCATTACTCTATAGACCTGCAGTATCTCTATAGACCTGCAGTATCTCTATAGACCTGCAGTATCTCTGTAGACCTGCAGTATCTCTGTCGACCTGCAGTATCTCTGTAGACCTGCAGTATCTCTGTCGACCTGCAGTATCTCTGTAGACCTGCAGTATCTCTGTCGACCTGCAGTATCTCTGTCGACCTGCAGTATCTCTGTAGACCTGCAGTATCTCTGTAGACCTGCAGTATCTCTATAGACCTGCAGTATCTCTATAGACCTGCAGTATCTCTGTAGACCTGCAGTATCTCTATAGACCTGCAGTATCTCTATAGACCTGCAGTATCTCTGTAGACCTGCAGTATCTCTATAGACCTGCAGTATCTCTGTCGACCTGCAGTATCTCTGTAGACCTGCAGTATCTCTGTAGACCTGCAGTATCTCTGTCGACCTGCAGTATCTCTGTAGACCTGCAGTATCTCTATAGACCTGCAGTATCCCTGTCGACCTGCAGTATCTCTGTAGACCTGCAGTATCTCTATAGACCTGCAGTATCTCTGTAGACCTGCAGTATCTCTGTAGACCTGCAGTATCTCTGTAGACCTGCAGTATCTCTATAGGCCTGCAGTATCTCTATAGGCCTGCAGTATCTCTATAGGCCTGCAGTATCTCTGCAGTATCTCTGTAGGCCTGCAGTTTCTCTGTCGACCTGCAGTATCTCTGTCGACCTGCAGTATCTCTATAGACCTGCAGTATCTCTGTAGACCTGCAGTATCTCTGTAAACCTGCAGTATCTCTGTAGACCTGCAGTATCTCTATAGGCCTGCAGTATCTCTATAGGCCTGCAGTATCTCTATAGGCCTGCAGTATCTCTGCAGTATCTCTGTAGGCCTGCAGTATCTCTGTCGACCTGCAGTATCTCTGTCGACCTGCAGTATCTCTGTCGACCTGCAGTATCTCTATAGACCTGCAGTATCTCTATAGACCTGCAGTATCTCTGTCGACCTGCAGTATCTCTGTAGACCTGCAGTATCTCTATAGACCTGCAGTATCTCTATATACCTGCAGTATCTCTGTAGACCTGCAGTATCTCTGTAGACCTGCAGTATCTCTATAGACCTGCAGTATCTCTATAGACCTGCAGTATCTCTGTAGACCTGCAGTATCTCTATAGACCTGCAGTATCTCTGTCGACCTGCAGTATCTCTGTAGACCTGCAGTATCTCTGTAGACCTGCAGTATCTCTGTCGACCTGCAGTATCTCTGTAGACCTGCAGTATCTCTATAGACCTGCAGTATATCTGTCGACCTGCAGTATCTCTGTAGACCTGCAGTATCGCTATAGACCTGCAGTATCTCTGTAGACCTGCAGTATCTCTGTAGACCTGCAGTATCTCTGTAGACCTGCAGTATCTCTATAGGCCTGCAGTATCTCTATAGGCCTGCAGTATCTCTGCAGTATCTCTGTAGGCCTGCAGTTTCTCTGTCGACCTGCAGTATCTCTGTCGACCTGCAGTATCTCTATAGACCTGCAGTATCTCTGTAGACCTGCAGTATCTCTGTAGACCTGCAGTATCTCTATAGGCCTGCAGTATCTCTATAGGCCTGCAGTATCTCTATAGGCCTGCAGTATCTCTGCAGTATCTCTGTAGGCCTGCAGTATCTCTGTCGACCTGCAGTATCTCTGTCGACCTGCAGTATCTCTATAGACCTGCAGTATCTCTATAGACCTGCAGTATCTCTGTCGACCTGCAGTATCTCTGTAGACCTGCAGTATCTCTGTCGACCTGCAGTATCTCTATAGACCTGCAGTATCTCTGTAGACCTGCAGTATCTCTGTAAACCTGCAGTATCTCTGTAGACCTGCAGTATCTCTATAGGCCTGCAGTATCTCTATAGGCCTGCAGTATCTCTATAGGCCTGCAGTATCTCTGCAGTATCTCTGTAGACCTGCAGTATCTCTGTCGACCTGCAGTATCTCTGTCGACCTGCAGTATCTCTATAGACCTGCAGTATCTCTATAGACCTGCAGTATCTCTGTCGACCTGCAGTATCTCTGTAGACCTGCAGTATCTCTATAGACCTGCAGTATCTCTATATACCTGCAGTATCTCTGTAGACCTGCAGTATCTCTGTAGACCTGCAGTATCTCTATAGACCTGCAGTATCTCTATAGACCTGCAGTATCTCTGTAGACCTGCAGTATCTCTATAGACCTGCAGTATCTCTGTCGACCTGCAGTATCTCTGTAGACCTGCAGTATCTCTGTAGACCTGCAGTATCTCTGTCGACCTGCAGTATCTCTGTAGACCTGCAGTATCTCTGTAGACCTGCAGTATATCTGTCGACCTGCAGTATCTCTGTAGACCTGCAGTATCGCTATAGACCTGCAGTATCTCTGTAGACCTGCAGTATCTCTGTAGACCTGCAGTATCTCTGTAGACCTGCAGTATCTCTATAGGCCTGCAGTATCTCTATAGGCCTGCAGTATCTCTGCAGTATCTCTGTAGGCCTGCAGTTTCTCTGTCGACCTGCAGTATCTCTGTCGACCTGCAGTATCTCTATAGACCTGCAGTATCTCTATAGACCTGCAGTATCTCTGTCGACCTGCAGTATCTCTGTAGACCTGCAGTATCTCTATAGACCTGCAGTATCTCTATATACCTGCAGTATCTCTGTAGACCTGCAGTATCTCTGTAGACCTGCAGTATCTCTATAGACCTGCAGTATCTCTATAGACCTGCAGTATCTCTGTAGACCTGCAGTATCTCTATAGACCTGCAGTATCTCTGTCGACCTGCAGTATCTCTGTAGACCTGCAGTATCTCTGTAGACCTGCAGTATCTCTGTCGACCTGCAGTATCTCTGTAGACCTGCAGTATCTCTATAGACCTGCAGTATATCTGTCGACCTGCAGTATCTCTGTAGACCTGCAGTATCGCTATAGACCTGCAGTATCTCTGTAGACCTGCAGTATCTCTGTAGACCTGCAGTATCTCTGTAGACCTGCAGTATCTCTATAGGCCTGCAGTATCTCTATAGGCCTGCAGTATCTCTGCAGTATCTCTGTAGGCCTGCAGTTTCTCTGTCGACCTGCAGTATCTCTGTCGACCTGCAGTATCTCTATAGACCTGCAGTATCTCTGTAGACCTGCAGTATCTCTGTAGACCTGCAGTATCTCTATAGGCCTGCAGTATCTCTATAGGCCTGCAGTATCTCTATAGGCCTGCAGTATCTCTGCAGTATCTCTGTAGGCCTGCAGTATCTCTGTCGACCTGCAGTATCTCTGTCGACCTGCAGTATCTCTATAGACCTGCAGTATCTCTATAGACCTGCAGTATCTCTGTCGACCTGCAGTATCTCTGTAGACCTGCAGTATCTCTGTCGACCTGCAGTATCTCTATAGACCTGCAGTATCTCTGTAGACCTGCAGTATCTCTGTAAACCTGCAGTATCTCTGTAGACCTGCAGTATCTCTATAGGCCTGCAGTATCTCTATAGGCCTGCAGTATCTCTATAGGCCTGCAGTATCTCTGCAGTATCTCTGTAGGCCTGCAGTATCTCTGTCGACCTGCAGTATCTCTGTCGACCTGCAGTATCTCTATAGACCTGCAGTATCTCTATAGACCTGCAGTATCTCTGTCGACCTGCAGTATCTCTGTAGACCTGCAGTATCTCTATAGACCTGCAGTATCTCTATATACCTGCAGTATCTCTGTAGACCTGCAGTATCTCTGTAGACCTGCAGTATCTCTATAGACCTGCAGTATCTCTATAGACCTGCAGTATCTCTGTAGACCTGCAGTATCTCTATAGACCTGCAGTATCTCTGTCGACCTGCAGTATCTCTGTAGACCTGCAGTATCTCTGTAGACCTGCAGTATCTCTGTCGACCTGCAGTATCTCTGTAGACCTGCAGTATCTCTGTAGACCTGCAGTATATCTGTCGACCTGCAGTATCTCTGTAGACCTGCAGTATCGCTATAGACCTGCAGTATCTCTGTAGACCTGCAGTATCTCTGTAGACCTGCAGTATCTCTGTAGACCTGCAGTATCTCTATAGGCCTGCAGTATCTCTATAGGCCTGCAGTATCTCTGCAGTATCTCTGTAGGCCTGCAGTTTCTCTGTCGACCTGCAGTATCTCTGTCGACCTGCAGTATCTCTATAGACCTGCAGTATCTCTGTAGACCTGCAGTATCTCTGTAGACCTGCAGTATCTCTGTAGACCTGCAGTATCTCTATAGGCCTGCAGTATCTCTATAGGCCTGCAGTATCTCTATAGGCCTGCAGTATCTCTGCAGTATCTCTGTAGGCCTGCAGTATCTCTGTCGACCTGCAGTATCTCTGTCGACCTGCAGTATCTCTATAGACCTGCAGTATCTCTATAGACCTGCAGTATCTCTGTCGACCTGCAGTATCTCTGTAGACCTGCAGTATCTCTATAGACCTGCAGTATCTCTATATACCTGCAGTATCTCTGTAGACCTGCAGTATCTCTGTAGACCTGCAGTATCTCTATAGACCTGCAGTATCTCTATCGACCTGCAGTATCTCTTTAGACCTGCAGTATCTCTATAGACCTGCAGTATCTCTATAGACCTGCAGTATCTCTGTAGACCTGCAGTATCTCTATAGACCTGCAGTATCTCTATAGACCTGCAGTATCTCTGTAGACCTGCAGTATCTCTATAGACCTGCAGTATCTCTGTCGACCTGCAGTATCTCTGTAGACCTGCAGTATCTCTGTAGACCTGCAGTATCTCTGTCGACCTGCAGTATCTCTGTAGACCTGCAGTATCTCTATAGACCTGCAGTATCTCTGTCGACCTGCAGTATCTCTGTAGACCTGCAGTATCTCTATAGACCTGCAGTATCTCTGTAGACCGGTAGTATCTCTGTAAACCTGCAGTATCTCTGTAGACCTGCAGTATCTCTATAGGCCTGCAGTATCTCTATAGGCCTGCAGTATCTCTATAGGCCTGCAGTATCTCTGCAGTATCTCTGTAGGCCTGCAGTATCTCTGTCGACCTGCAGTATCTCTGTCGACCTGCAGTATCTCTATAGACCTGCAGTATCTCTATAGACCTGCAGTATCTCTGTCGACCTGCAGTATCTCTGTAGACCTGCAGTATCTCTATAGACCTGCAGTATCTCTATATACCTGCAGTATCTCTGTAGACCTGCAGTATCTCTGTAGACCTGCAGTATCTCTATAGACCTGCAGTATCTCTATAGACCTGCAGTATCTCTGTAGACCTGCAGTATCTCTATAGACCTGCAGTATCTCTGTCGACCTGCAGTATCTCTGTAGACCTGCAGTATCTCTGTAGACCTGCAGTATCTCTGTCGACCTGCAGTATCTCTGTAGACCTGCAGTATCTCTATAGACCTGCAGTATATCTGTCGACCTGCAGTATCTCTGTAGACCTGCAGTATCGCTATAGACCTGCAGTATCTCTGTAGACCTGCAGTATCTCTGTAGACCTGCAGTATCTCTGTAGACCTGCAGTATCTCTATAGGCCTGCAGTATCTCTATAGGCCTGCAGTATCTCTGCAGTATCTCTGTAGGCCTGCAGTTTCTCTGTCGACCTGCAGTATCTCTGTCGACCTGCAGTATCTCTATAGACCTGCAGTATCTCTGTAGACCTGCAGTATCTCTGTAGACCTGCAGTATCTCTGTAGACCTGCAGTATCTCTATAGGCCTGCAGTATCTCTATAGGCCTGCAGTATCTCTATAGGCCTGCAGTATCTCTGCAGTATCTCTGTAGGCCTGCAGTATCTCTGTCGACCTGCAGTATCTCTGTCGACCTGCAGTATCTCTATAGACCTGCAGTATCTCTATAGACCTGCAGTATCTCTGTCGACCTGCAGTATCTCTGTAGACCTGCAGTATCTCTATAGACCTGCAGTATCTCTATATACCTGCAGTATCTCTGTAGACCTGCAGTATCTCTGTAGACCTGCAGTATCTCTATAGACCTGCAGTATCTCTATAGACCTGCAGTATCTCTGTCGACCTGCAGTATCTCTGTAGACCTGCAGTATCTCTATAGACCTGCAGTATCTCTGTAGACCTGCAGTATCTCTATAGACCTGCAGTATCTCTGTCGACCTGCAGTATCTCTGTAGACCTGCAGTATCTCTGTAGACCTGCAGTATCTCTATAGACCTGCAGTATCTCTATAGGCCTGCAGTATCTCTGTAGACCTGCAGTATCTCTGCAGTATCTCTGTAGACCTGCAGTATCTCTGTGGATCTGCAGTATCTCTGTCGACCTGCAGTATCTCTGTAGATCTGCAGTATCTCTGTCGACCTGCAGTATCTCTGTAGACCTGCAGTATCTCTGTGGATCTGCAGGATCTCTGTCGACCTGCAGTATCTCTATAGACCTGCAGTATCTCTGTAGACCTGCAGTATCTCTATAGACCTGCAGTATCTCTATAGACCTGCAGTATCCCTCTCCCTCTGACCAACCACAAACCTCCTCTATACTGCTGTAGCCTCTATACTGCTGTAGCCTCTATACTGCTGTAGCCTCTATACTGCTGTAGTCTCTATACTGCTGTAGCCTCTATACTGCTGTAGTCTCTATACTGCTGTAGTCTCTAGCCTCTATACTGCTGTAGCCTCTATACTGCTGTAGCCTCTATACTGCTGTAGCCTCTATACGGCTGTAGCCTCTATACTGCTGTAGTCTCTATACTGCTGTAGTCTCTAGCCTCTATACTGCTGTAGGCTCTAGCCTCTATACTGCTGTAGTCTCTATACTGCTGTAGCCTCTAGCCTCTATACTGCTGTAGTCTCTATACTGCTGTAGCCTCTATACTGCTGTAGTCTCTATACTGCTGTAGCCTCTATACTGCTGTAGCCTCTATACTGCTGCACTGTAGCCTCTATACTGCTGCACTGTAGCCTCTATACTGCTGTAGTCCCTAGCCTCTATATCATGCTGTTGTCTCTATACTGCTGTAGTCTCTAGCCTCTATACTGCTGTAGTCTCTATACTGCTGTAGCCTCTAGCCTCTATACTGCTGTACTCTCTATACTGCTGTAGCCTCTATACTGCTGTAGCCTCTAGCCTCTATACTGCTGTAGCCTCTATACTGCTGTAGCCTCTATACTGCTGTAGTCTCTATACTGCTGTAGTCTCTATACTGCTGTAGTCTCTATACTGCTGTAGCCTCTATACTGCTGTAGACTCTATACTGCTGTAGCCTCTAGTCTCTATACTGCTGTAGGCTCTATACTGCTTCTCTATCCTGTCTCTAACCTGTCTCTAGCCTGTCTATATCCTGTCTCTAACCTGTCTCTATCCTTTCTCTAACCTTTCTCTAGGTACAGGAGGCCGGTAGATAGAAGGATCAGGAGGCTGGTAGATAGGAGGATCAGGAGGCTGGTAGATAGAGGGATCAGGAGGCTGGTAGATAGAAGGATCAGGAGGCTGTAGATAGAAGTACCAGGAGGCTGGTAGATAGAAGGATCAGGAGGCTGTAGATAGAAGTATCAGGAGGCTGTAGATAGAAGTACCAGGAGGCTGGTAGATAGAAGGATCAGGAGGCTGGTAGATAGAAGGATCAGGAGGCTGTAGATAGAAGTACCAGGAGGCTGGTAGATAGAAGGATCAGGAGGCTGGTAGATAGAAGGATCAGGAGGCTGTAAATAGAAGGACCAGGAGGCTGGTAGATAGGAGGATCAGGAGGCTGGTAGATAGAAGGATCAGGAGGCTGGTAGATAGAAGGATCAGGAGGCTGTAGATAGAAGGATCAGGAGGCTGGTAGATAGGAGGATCAGGAGGCTGGTAGGTTGAAGGATCAGGAGGCTGTAGATAGAAGGAAGGATCAGGAGGCTGGTAGATAGAAGGATCAGGAGGCTGTAGATAGAAGGAAGGATCAGGAGATTGATAGGAGAAATGGTTCTCCCTCACTCCATGCTGTTATTCCTGTATCTCCTCCTCCTCTCCTCCTATACCCCACCTCCTCCTCCTCCACCTCCTCCTCCTCTCCACCTCCTCCTCCTCTCCTCCTCCTCCTCCTCCTCCTCTCCTCCTCCTCCTCCCCCACCTCCTTCTCTTCTCCTCCTCCTCCTCCTCCTCCTCCTCCTCCTCCTCCTCTCCCCCACCTCATCTCCACCTCCTCCTCCTCTCCTCCCCTCCTCCTGCTCCTCCTCCCCTCCTCCTCCTCCCCTCCTCCTCCTCTCCCCCACCTCCTCTCCACCTCCCCCCTCCTCCTCCCCTCCTCTCCTCCACCTCCTCCTCCACCTCCTCCTCCCCTCCTCCTCCCCTCCTCCCCTCCCCTCCTCTCCTCCACCTCCTCCTCCTCCCCTCCTCCACCTCCTCCTCCCCTCCTCCCCTCCTCCTCCTCCTCCTCCTCTCCTCCACCTCCTCCTCCACCTCTTCCTCCCCTCCTCCTCCTCCTCCTCCCCTCCTCCTCCTCCTCCTCCTCCACCTCCTCCTCCTCCTCCAACTAGATTATAATAAATGCTCTTGTTGTCATAATTCCTCTTCCTGCCAGTGAAGCACCACTTCTCCTCAGTGGTGTCACGTGTCTTGATGAAGTCATTGTCAGTTCTTTCTGCTCAGGAGAAGAGAGCCTGATTACAGCTGGTTAGAGTTGTATGTTTATGAGGTAAATGAGAGTAAGGCCTTAGTTTTACAGAGGAGAGGAGGAATAGATCTGGTCTCTCTAGAACGCTTTGCCAGGTTTCTATTTTCTGATTAGCAATTGTTGTGTGGTGTGGTGTGGTGTGTGGTGTGTGGTGTGTGGTGTGTGTGTGTGGTGTGTGTGTGTGGTGTGTGTGTGGTGTGTGTGTGGTGTGTGTGGTGTGTGGTGTGTGTGTGTGTGTAGATTGGCAAAGTGGTGTGTGTGGTGTGTGGTGTGTGTGGTGTGTGTGTAGATTGGCAAAGTGGTGTGTGTGTGTGTGTGTGGTGTGTGTGTGTATGTGGTGTGTGTTGTGTGTGGTGTGTGTAGATTGGCAAAGTGGTGTGTGGTGTGTGTGTGTGTGTGTGGTGTGTGGTGTGTGTGTGTGTGTGTGTATATTGGCAAAGTGGTGTGTGTGGTGTGTGTGTGTGTGTGGTGTGTGTTGTGTGTGGTGTGTGTGTGTGTAGATTGGCAAAGTGGTGTGTGTTTGTGTGTATCAGGCCTAGCCTGTGATTAATGTGTTGGCAGTAGAGTTTGGGCAGAGTGATGTCACATCACAGCAGGTGTCTCAGCAGAGAGCCTGATAACCGCAGCTGGGACAGAACAATCACTCACACACACACACACGCACGCACGCACGCACGCTGATGGTAGAGGTACCCAGGTGCAGTGGACTCATCTCTCCCCTGGAGGGAGAAGACGAAGATGTTGATGTATTGAGGATGAGAGACGGTGATCAGAGAGGAAGATGTTGATGTATTGAGAGACAGGGATCAGAGAGGAAGATGGTGATGTATTGAGAGACAGTGATCAGAGAGGAAGATGGTGATGTATTGAGAGACAGTGATCAGAGAGGAAGAGGTTGATGTATTGAGGATGAGAGACAGGGATCAGAGAGGAAGATGGTGATGTATTGAGAGACAGTGATCAGAGAGGAAGATGGTGATGTATTGAGAGACGGGGATCAGAGAGGAAGAGGTTGATGTATTGAGAGACAGTGAAGATGAAATACCATTTGGGAGTAGTTGTGGGATTGGTGTTGATGTGCTAACTGCTAGGGGGATCACCATCTAGCCAAAACAGATGGAAACACTAATGATGCTAGAATGATGATGGTACAAATGACTGTCTGTATGATGGTGTGTGGGTGGGTGGCCCTCTGCTTTGGAAAACACATCCAGAGACAGAGAGAGAGAGAGACAGAGAGAGAGAGAGAGAGAGAGAGAGAGAGAGAGACAGACAGACAGAGGTCCCTCAGAGTTTCCCCATCAGACAGACGGACGTCCAGACAGACTCTCACTCACTAATACCTATAGCCGAGTTCAGACAGAAACTGCAGTCCCTGTCCTCCCTACTGCAGTCCCTGTCCCCCCTACTGCAGTCCCTGTCTGCTCTACTGCAGTCCCTGTCCTCCCTACTGCAGTCCCTGTCCTCCCTACTGCAGTCCCTGTCCTCCCTACTGCAGTCCCTGTCTGCCCTACTGCAGTCCCTGTCTGCCCTACTGCAGTCCCTGTCTCCCCTACTGCAGTCCCTGTCCTCCCTACTGCAGTCCCTGTCCTCCCTACTGCAGTCCCTGTCTCCCATACTGCAGTCCCTGTCTGCCCTACTGCAGTCCCTGTCTTCCCTACTGCAGTCCCTGTCTTCCCTACTGCAGTCCCTGTCTTCCCTACTGCAGTCCCTGTCTGCCCTACTGGTTGTTCCACATGGTGATTAGTGGGAGAGGAGGATGGCTACTATTGGTCTAATCCAGGAAGGAGGCCCAGTCTAGAGACAAGCCCTAGTCCCCTACTCCCTAGTCCCCTACTCCCTAGTCCCCTACTCCCTAGAGGCCTCAACACTTGTGTAGATCTGTTAGGACTGGGTTAAATGTGGATGTGGATGTGCAGTCACCTGAAGTATAGACACATAGAGTCTAATACCTGTAGTTGAAGCTAAGAACACTGTATTTACTTAACCTTTATTTATCCTTTATTTAACCTTTACGTAACCTTTATTTAACCTTTATTTAACCTTTACTTAACCTTTATTTAACCTTTATTTATCCTTTATTTAACCTTTACTTAACCTTTACGTAACCTTTATTTAACCTTTACTTAACCTTTATTTAACCTTTATTTAACCTTTACGTAACCTTTATTTAACCTTTACTTAACCTTTACTTAACCTTTATTTAACCTTTATTTAACCTTTACTTAACCTTTATTTAACCTTTATTTAACCTTTACGTAACCTTTATTTAACCTTTATTTAACCTTTACTTAACCTTTATTTAACCTTTATTTAATCTTTATTTAACGAGGCAAGTCAGTTAAGAACACATTCTTATTTTACAATGACGCCTCCCAAAAGGTAAAGGGCCTCCTAAGGGGGGTCAAAAAATACAGGACAAAACACACATCATGACAAGAGAGACAACACTACATGACAACACAACATGACAACACTACATGACAACACAACATGACAACACAACATGACAACACAACATGACAACACAACATGACAACACTACATGACAACACAACATGACAACACTACATGACAACACAACATGACAACAACACATGACAACACAACATGACAACACTACATGACAACACAACATGACAACACAACATGACAACACAACATGACAACACAACATGACAACACTACATGACAACACAACATGACAACACAACATGAGAACACAACATGACAACACTACATGACAACACAACATGACAACAACACATAACAACACAACATGACAACACAACATGACAACACAACATGACAACACAACATGACAACACAACATGACAACACTACATGACAACACAACATGACAACAACACATGACAACACAACATGACAACACAACATGACAACACTACATGACAACAACACATGACAACAACACATGACAACACAACATGACAACACTACATGACAACAACACATGACAACAACACATGACAACACAACATGACAACACAACATGTCAACACAACATGACAACACTACATGACAACACAACATGACAACACAACATGACAACACAACATGACAACACAACATGACAACACTACATGACAACACAACATGACAACACAACATGACAACACAACATGACAACACTACATGACAACACAACATGACAACAACACATGACAACACAACATGACAACACTACATGACAACACAACATGACAACACAACATGACAACACAACATGACAACACTACATGACAACACAACATGACAACAACACATGACAACACAACATGACAACACAACATGACAACACAACATGACAACACAACATGACAACACAACATGACAACACTACATGACAACACAACATGACAACAACACATGACAACACAACATGACAACACAACATGACAACACTACATGACAACAACACATGACAACAACACATGACAACAACACATGACAACACAACATGACAACACTACATGACAACAACACATGACAACAACACATGACAACACAACATGACAACACAACATGTCAACACAACATGACAACACTACATGACAACACAACATGACAACAACACATGACAACAACACATGACAACACAACATGACAACACAACATGACAACACAACATGACAACACAACATGACAACACTACATGACAACACAACATGACAACAACACATGACAACACAACATGACAACACTACATAAAGATGACAACGTAGCATGGTAGCAACACATGACAACACTACATAAAGATGACAACGTAGCATGGTAGCAACACATGACAACACAACATGACAACACTACATAAAGATGACAACGTAGCATGGTAGCAACACATGACAACACTACATAAAGATGACAACGTAGCATGGTAGCAACACATGGCAACACTACATAAAGATGACAACGTAGCATGGTAGCAACACATGACAACACTACATAAAGATGACAACGTAGCATGGTAGCAACACATGGCAACACTACATAAAGATGACAACGTAGCATGGTAGCAACACATGGCAACACTACATAAAGATGACAACGTAGCATGGTAGCAACACATGACAACACTACATAAAGATGACAACGTAGCATGGTAGCAACACATGACAACACTACATAAAGATGACAACGTAGCATGGTAGCAACACATGACAACACTACATAAAGATGACAACGTAGCATGGTAGCAACACATGACAACACTACATAAAGATGACAACGTAGCATGGTAGCAACACATGACAACACTACATAAAGATGACAACGTAGCATGGTAGCAACACATGACAACACTACATAAAGATGACAACGTAGCATGGTAGCAACACATGACAACACTACATAAAGATGACAACGTAGCATGGTAGCAGCACATGACAACACTACATAAAGATGACAACGTAGCATGGTAGCAACACATGACAACACTACATAAAGATGACAACGTAGCATGGTAGCAACACATGACAACACTACATAAAGATGACAACGTAGCATGGTAGCAACACATGACAACACTACATGGTAGCAACACATGACAACACTACATAAAGATGACAACGTAGCATGGTAGCAACACATGACAACACTACATGACAACACAACATGACAACACAACATGACAACACTACATGACAACACAACATGACAACACTACATGACAACACAACATGACAACAACACATGACAACACAACATGACAACACTACATGACAACACAACATGACAACACAACATGACAACACAACATGACAACACAACATGACAACACTACATGACAACACAACATGACAACACAACATGACAACACAACATGACAACACTACATGACAACACAACATGACAACAACACATGACAACACAACATGACAACACTACATGACAACACAACATGACAACACAACATGAGAACACAACATGACAACACTACATGACAACACAACATGACAACAACACATAACAACACAACATGACAACACAACATGACAACACAACATGACAACACAACATGACAACACAACATGACAACACTACATGACAACACAACATGACAACAACACATGACAACACAACATGACAACACAACATGACAACACTACATGACAACAACACATGACAACAACACATGACAACACAACATGACAACACTACATGACAACAACACATGACAACAACACATGACAACACAACATGACAACACAACATGTCAACACAACATGACAACACTACATGACAACACAACATGACAACACAACATGACAACACAACATGACAACACAACATGACAACACTACATGACAACACAACATGACAACACAACATGACAACACAACATGACAACACTACATGACAACACAACATGACAACAACACATGACAACACAACATGACAACACTACATGACAACACAACATGACAACACAACATGACAACACAACATGACAACACTACATGACAACACAACATGACAACAACACATGACAACACAACATGACAACACAACATGACAACACAACATGACAACACAACATGACAACACAACATGACAACACTACATGACAACACAACATGACAACAACACATGACAACACAACATGACAACACAACATGACAACACTACATGACAACAACACATGACAACAACACATGACAACAACACATGACAACACAACATGACAACACTACATGACAACAACACATGACAACAACACATGACAACACAACATGACAACACAACATGTCAACACAACATGACAACACTACATGACAACACAACATGACAACAACACATGACAACAACACATGACAACACAACATGACAACACAACATGACAACACAACATGACAACACTACATGACAACACAACATGACAACAACACATGACAACACAACATGACAACACTACATAAAGATGACAACGTAGCATGGTAGCAACACATGACAACACTACATAAAGATGACAACGTAGCATGGTAGCAACACATGACAACACAACATGACAACACTACATAAAGATGACAACGTAGCATGGTAGCAACACATGACAACACTACATAAAGATGACAACGTAGCATGGTAGCAACACATGGCAACACTACATAAAGATGACAACGTAGCATGGTAGCAACACATGACAACACTACATAAAGATGACAACGTAGCATGGTAGCAACACATGGCAACACTACATAAAGATGACAACGTAGCATGGTAGCAACACATGGCAACACTACATAAAGATGACAACGTAGCATGGTAGCAACACATGACAACACTACATAAAGATGACAACGTAGCATGGTAGCAACACATGACAACACTACATAAAGATGACAACGTAGCATGGTAGCAACACATGACAACACTACATAAAGATGACAACGTAGCATGGTAGCAACACATGACAACACTACATAAAGATGACAACGTAGCATGGTAGCAACACATGACAACACTACATAAAGATGACAACGTAGCATGGTAGCAACACATGACAACACTACATAAAGATGACAACGTAGCATGGTAGCAACACATGACAACACTACATAAAGATGACAACGTAGCATGGTAGCAGCACATGACAACACTACATAAAGATGACAACGTAGCATGGTAGCAACACATGACAACACTACATAAAGATGACAACGTAGCATGGTAGCAACACATGACAACACTACATAAAGATGACAACGTAGCATGGTAGCAACACATGACAACACTACATGGTAGCAACACATGACAACACTACATAAAGATGACAACGTAGCATGGTAGCAACACATGACAACACTACATGACAACACTACATAAAGATGACAACGTAGCATGGTAACAGTGGTCCTGTCGTGTCGTGTCCCTGTATATTTCGTTTATTTTTCGTTTTTTTTTCATATTTTTCGTTTTTTACATAGCTATCCCTTTAAAAACTTTTTGCTAAACCTAAGCTTCCAAATACTCTCCTGCTACCCGCCTCACCCAATGTAGCTATTTTTCCTAAAGTATTTATATTTACTTCGGAACCCCCCCTCAACTGAAGCTAGCCAGCTAACCACCAGCTATGCTAGCGGTCTTCAGCTAACCGGTCATCAGCTAACCTGTAGTTCGGAAAGCTCTCGCCAGTTCGAACAACGCGACTCTAACCAGAACATAACGGACCTATTTATTTTTCATCCCCGGATTCCCACCGCAAACGGAACATTTTTCAGCTGGATTTTTTTTGCTGGATCTTCACAACTAGCTATCTAGCTAAACCGCAACCCCGGATGATTACCCCTGGCTAGCGTTTCCACCCACTTAGCTTGAAGCTAGCCTGGCCTGCGCTACCACCGTAGCATACTCCTGAGCTACAATACCCGGGCCCACGACCGGTCTATCGATGTCACCGCATGAAGAGGAATAAACAGACTCACCCCATCGCGACGTCCCCCAAAGGCTAACTCTCTAGCCCTCGCTATCTCCCTGCTTGCTAATTCGGCCTGCTAACTGCTAGCTTGTCCAGCTCCGGTCCGCTAACTGCTACCTTGTCTAGCCCGGGCCTACAAACTGTTAGCTTGTTAGCACAGGCCTGCTAACCGCCTGAATCGCCGCGTCCCAAACGCTCACCGGACCCATATTTACTTTCTATCTCTTTTGACTTATAATTTGTTTATACCTTCCGGAAACCTGCCTCACCCAATGTGATACGGAATCGCTTTTAAATTTTTAAATTTTTAGAACACACTCAAGAACCTCCAGAAGCTAACCAGCTATCTAGCTACAAGCTATTTAGTCATTGTTAGTTTTTTTAACCTGGATAACACTCGCCAGTCCAGCTTCCCTGCCCCATCCACCGCTGCCCCCTGGACACTGATCTCTTGGCTACATAGCTGATGCACGCTGGACTGTCCATTAATCACGGTACTCCATTCTGCTTGTTTGTTTTATCTGTTGGCCCCGTTGCCTAGTCTACGCCATTTTACCTGCTGTTGTTGTGCTAGCTGATTAGCTGTTGTCTCACCTACTGTTTTAGCTAGCTTTCCCAATTCAACACCTGTGATTACTGTATGCCTCGCTGTATGTCTCTCTCAAATGTCAATATGCCTTGTATACTGTTGTTCAGGTTAGTTATCATTGTTTTAGTTCACAATGGAGCCCCTAGTTCCACTCTTCATACCCCTGATAACTCCTTTGTCCCACCTCCCACACATGCGGTGACCTCACCCATTACTACCAGCATGTCCAGAGATACAACCTCTCTCATCATCACCCAGTGCCTGGGCTTACCTCCGCTGTACCCGCACCCCACCATACCCCTGTCTGCGCATTATGCCCTGAATATATTCTACCATGCCCAGAAACCTGCTCCTCTTATTCTCTGTCCCCAACGCTCTAGGCGACCAGTTTTGATATCCTTTAGCCGCACCCTCATACTACTCCTTCTCTGTTCCGCGGGTGATGTGGAGGTAAACCCAGGCCCTGCATGTCCCCAGGCACCCTCATTTGTTGACTTCTGTGATCGAAAAAGCCTTGGTTTCATGCATGTCAACATCAGAAGCCTCCTCCCTAAGTTTGTCTTACTCACTGCTTTAGCACACTCTGCTAACCCTGATGTCCTTGCTGTGTCTGAATCCTGGCTCAGGAAGGCCACCAAAAATTCAGAGATCTCCATACCCAACTATAACATCTTCCGTCAAGATAGAACTGCCAAAGGGGGAGGAGTTGCAGTTTACTCCAGAGATAGCCTGCAAAGTAATGTCATACTTTCCAGGTCCATACCCAAACAGTTCGAACTACTAATTTTGAAAATTACTCTCTCCAGAAATAAGTCTCTCACGGTTGCCGCCTGCTACCGACCCCCCTCAGCTCCCAGCTGTGCCCTGGACACCATTTGTGAATTGATCGCCCCCCATCTAGCTTCAGAGTTTGTTCTGTTGGGTGACCTAAACTGGGATATGCTTAACACCCCGCCAGTCCTACAATCTAAGCTAGATGCCCTCAATCTCACACAAATCATCAAGGAACCCACCAGGTACAACCCTAACTCTGTAAACAAGGGCACCCTCATAGACGTCATCCTGACCAACTGGCCCTCCAAATACACATCCGCTGTCTTCAACCAGGATCTCAGCGATCACTGCCGCATTGCCTGTATCCGCTACGGAGCCGCAGTCAAACGACCACCCCTCATCACTGTCAAACGCTCCCTAAAACACTTCTGTGAGCAGGCCTTTCTAATCGACCTGGCCCAGGTATCCTGGAAGGACATCGACCTCATCCCGTCAGTTGAGGATACCTGGTCATTCTTTGAAAGTAACTTCCTCACCATTTTAGATAAGCATGCTCCGTTCAAAAAATGCAGAACTAAGAACAGATACAGCCCTTGGTTCACCCCAGACCTGACTGCCCTCGACCAGCACAAAAACATCCTGTGGCGGACTGCAATAGCATCGAATAGTCCCCGTGATATGCAACTGTTCAGGGAAGTCCGGAACCAATACACGCAGTCAGTCAGGAAAGCTAAGGCCAGCTTCTTCAGGCAGAAGTTTGCATCCTGTAGCTCCAACTCCAAAAAGTTCTGGGACACTGTGAAGTCCATGGAGAACAAGAGCACCTCCTCCCAGCTGCCCTCTGCACTGAGGCTAGGTAACACGGTCACCACTGATAAATCCATGATTATCGAAAACTTCAATAAGCATTTCACAACGGCTGGCCATGCCTTCCGCCTGGCTACTTCAACCTCGGCCAACAGCTCCGCCCCCCCCGCAGCTCCTCGCCCAAGCCTCTCCAGGTTCTCCTTTACCCAAATCCAGATAGCAGATGTTCTGAAAGAGCTGCAAAATCTGGACCCGTACAAATCAGCTGGGCTTGACAATCTGGACCCTCTATTTCTGAAACTATCTGCCACCATTGTCGCAACCCCTATTACCAGCCTGTTCAACCTCTCTTTCATCTCGTCTGAGATCCCCAAGGATTGGAAAGCTGCCGCAGTCATCCCCCTCTTCAAAGGGGGAGACACCCTGGACCCAAACTGTTACAGACCTATATCCATCCTGCCCTGCCTATCTAAGGTCTTCGAAAGCCAAGTCAACAAACAGGTCACTGACCATCTCGAATCCCACCGTACCTTCTCCGCTGTGCAATCTGGTTTCCGAGCCGGTCACGGGTGCACCTCAGCCACACTCAAGGTACTAAACGATATCATAACCGCCATCGATAAAAGACAGTACTGTGCAGCCGTCTTCATCGACCTTGCCAAGGCTTTCGACTCTGTCAATCACCATATTCTTATCGGCAGACTCAGTAGCCTCGGTTTTTCGGATGACTGCCTTGCCTGGTTCACCAATTACTTTGCAGACAGAGTTCAGTGTGTCAAATCGGAGGGCATGCTGTCCGGTCCTCTGGCAGTCTCTATGGGGGTGCCACAGGGTTCAATTCTCGGGCCGACTCTTTTCTCTGTGTATATCAATGATGTTGCTCTTGCTGCGGGCGATTCCCTGATCCACCTCTACGCAGACGACACCATTCTATATACTTTCGGCCCGTCTTTGGACACTGTGCTATCTAACCTCCAAACAAGCTTCAATGCCATACAACACTCCTTCCGTGGCCTCCAACTGCTCTTAAACGCTAGTAAAACCAAATGCATGCTTTTCAACCGGTCGCTGCCTGCACCTGCATGCCCGACTAGCATCACCACCCTGGATGGTTCCGACCTAGAATATGTGGACGTCTATAAGTACCTAGGTGTCTGGCTAGACTGCAAACTCTCCTTCCAGACTCATATCAAACATCTCCAATGGCTCACAGCAGGGAAAGTAGAGATTTATTTACAGAGTTTAAACAGTAGTCTGGTGCTGTTAGTGTAGCTCACAGCAGGGAAAGTAGAGATTTATTTACAGAGTTTAAACAGTAGTCTGGTGATGTTAGTGTAGCTCACAGCAGGGAAAGTAGAGATTTATTTACAGAGTTTAAACAGTAGTCTGGTGATGTTAGTGTAGCTCACAGCAGGGGAAAGTAGACTGGGCTGCTGGGGGTTTAAAGAGACTCAGAGATGGTACTCTGAGGTGATTAGTTAGAGCTGTAATTAATATCATCATGCATTTTAAAATGACCCTAATGAAAATAAAACGGAACGACTAAAGAAGAGATGAACAAACATGTCCTCTGGGCTTCTTGATATGAATAGATTTACACTGGGGACCATGGAGTGTGTGTGTGTGTGTCTCTGTGTGTGTGTGTGTCTCTCTGTGTGTGTGTGTGTCTCTCTGTGTGTGTGTGTGTGTGTGTGTGTGTGTGTCTCTCTCTGTGTGTGTGTGTGTGTGTGTGTCTCTATGTGTGTGTGTGTGTATGTGTGTCTCTCTGTGTGTGTGTGTGTGTGTCTCTCTGTGTGTGTGTGTGTCTCTATGTGTGTGTGTGTGTGTGTGTGTCTCTCTGTGTGTGTGTGTGTGTGTGTCTCTCTGTGTGTGTGTGTGTGTGTGTGTGTGTGTCTCTATGTGTGTGTGTGTTTGTGTGTGTGTGTGTGTCTCTCTATGTGTATGTGTGTGTGTGTGTTTCTATGTGTGTGTGTGTGTCTCTCTCTCTGTGTGTGTGTGTCTCTCTCTGTGTGTGTGTGTGTGTGTTTCTCTCTCTCTGTGTGTGTGGGGGGGGGGGGGGGGGTCTAAGTAAATGAGGCAGCAGTGGCGGCGTTAGGATTGGTCGGTTTTTCATTTCCAACCGGAATTGTCATTCTTCATTGTCTTTCTTCGTCTCTCGCAGGACTGTCTTTCTGTGCTTATGTGACCCGGCAAGATAACCACATTCAACACTTCAGTCAGGAACCGGTTGTGTAAGAAGATTGAGTTTCATTTTGCCGGGCCATTGTGTAGCCCTGAAAGGACTCCACGGAGCTGAAATCATCTCTATCTGTCCTGAATCCTTCTCTGCTCCCTGTCTGAGGTCAAACCATGTGTGACAGAGCCAAGAACCATGAAGGTCGTAGATAGTAGATAGTAGATAGTAGGTAGTAGATAGTAGATAGTAGGTAGTATATAGTAGGTAGTAGATAGTAGATAGTAGATAGTAGGTAGTAGGTAGTAGATAGTAGATAGTAGGTAGTAGATAGTAGGTAGTAGGTAGTAGGTAGTAGGTAGTAGATAGTAGGTAGTAGGTAGTAGGTAGTAGATAGTAGGTAGTAGGTAGTAGGTAGTAGGTAGTAGGTAGTAGGTAGTAGATAGTAGGTAGTAGATAGTAGGTAGTAGATAGTAGGTAGTAGGTAGTAGATAGTAGGTAGTAGATAGTAGATAGTAGATAGTAGGTAGTAGATAGTAGATAGTAGGTAGTAGATAGTAGGTAGTAGATAGTAGATAGTAGGTAGTAGATAGTAGGTAGTAGATAGTAGGTAGTAGGTAGTAGATAGTAGGTAGTAGGTAGTAGATAGTAGATAGTAGGTAGCATGTAGTACCTACTACCTACTATCCAGTAGTGTGGAGTGCGATTGAGATTGCGTCATCTGTTGATCTGTTGGGGCGGTTTGCAAATTGAAGTGGGTCGAGGGTATCCGGGAAGATGCTGTTGATGTGAGCCATGGCCAGCCTTTCAAAGCACTTCATGGCTACCAAAGTGAGGGCTACGGGTGGTTTAGGCAGGTTACTTTCGCTTGCTTGGGCACAGGGACTATGGTGGTCTGCTTGAAACATGTAGGTAATATAGACTCGGTCAGGGACAGGTTGAAAATGTCAGTGAAGACACTTGCCAGTTGGTCAGCACATGCTTTGAGTACACGTCCTAGTGATCGGTCTGGACCCACAGCTTTGAATGTTGACCTGTTTAAAGGTCTTGCTCACATCGGCTTCAGAGAGCGTTATCACACAGTCGTCCAGAACAGCTGGAGCTCTCATGCACGCTTCAGTGTTGCTTGCCTCGACGCAAGTATAAAAGGCATTTAGCTTGTCTGGTAGGCTCTCGTCACTGGGCAGCTGACGTCTGGGGTTCCCTTTGTAGTCCGTAATAGTTTAACTTCTTGCGTCGAGCCATCCCGGATCCGGGATCGTGAATACAGCCTCAAGCTCATTACCATAACGCAACGTTAACTATTCATGAAAATCGCAAATGAAATGAAATTAATATGCTAACTCTCAAGCTTAGCCTTTTGTTAACAACACTGTCATCTCAGATTTTCAAAATATGCTTCTCAACCATAGCAAAACAAGCATTTGTGTAACAGCTAGCGCGGCTAGCGTAGCATTTAGCGTTAGCATCAGCAGGCAACATTTTCACAAAAACCAGAAAATCATTCAAATAAAATCATTACCTTTGAAGAACTTCAGATGTTTTCAATGAGGAGACTCTCAGTTAGATAGCAAATGCTCAGTTTTTCCTGAAAGATTAATTGTTTAGGAGAAATTGCTCCGTTTGGTGTGTCACGTTTGGCTACCAAACGTGACAAACGTGACACAAATTTACTCCATAATATCGACTGAAACATGGTAAACGTTGTTTAGAATCAATCCTCAAGGTGTTTTTCACATATCTCTTCATGATAAATCGTTCGTTGAAAGCCTCCTCTCTCCTCTCAATCACTGGATGACAGCGTGCAGCTTGTAGATTACGCACCAATTTAGACAAAGGACACCGGGCGGACCCCTGGTAAATGTAGTCTCTTATGGCCAATCTTCCAATGATATACCTACAAATACGTCACAATGCTGCAGACACCTTGGAGAAACGATAGGAAGGGCAGGCTCATTCCCGGCGCATTCACAGCCATATAAGGAGACAAAGGAAAACAGAGCTTCAAAAATTCTGCCCATTTCCTGGTTGAAGTTTCATCTTGGTTTCGCCTGTAGCATGAGTTCTGTGGCACTCACAGATAATATCTTTGCAGTTTTGGAAACCTTAGAGTGTTTTCTTTCCAGAGCTGCCAATTATATGCATAGTCGAGAATCTTTTCCTGACAAAATATTGTGCTTAAAACGGGCACGTTTTTTTATCCATAAATTAAAAGAGCGCCCCCTATATCCAAGAAGTTGTCCTGCCACATCCGACGAGCGTCAGAGCCGGTGTAGTAGGATTGCAAAACAGTCCTGTAGCGTAGCATCAGTGTCATCTGACCACGTCCGTATTGAGCGAGTCACTGGTACTTCCTGCTTTTGTTTTTGCTTGTAAACAGGAATTAGGAGGATGGAATTATGGTCAGATTTGCCAAATGGAGGGAGAGGGAGAGCTTTGTATGCTTCTACAGACCACATCCATCACTAGGTAGACTGACTGAGACCCTCTACAGACCACATCCATCACCAGGTAGACTGACTGAGACCCTCTACAGACCACATCCATCACTAGGTAGACTGACTACGACCCTCTACAGACCACATCCATCACTAGGTAGACTGACTGAGACCCTCTACAGACCACATCCATCACTAGGTAGACTGACTGAGACCCTCTACAGACCACATCCATCACTAGGTAGACTGACTGAGACCCTCTACAGACCACATCCATCACCAGGTAGACTGACTGAGACCCTCTACAGACCACATCCATTACTAGGTAGACTGACTGAGACCCTCTACAGACCACATCCATCACCAGGTAGACTGACTGAGACCCTCTACAGACCACATCCATCACTAGGTAGACTGACTACGACCCTCTACAGACCACATCCATCACTAGGTAGACTGACTGAGACCCTCTACAGACCACATCCATCACTAGGTAGACTGACTGAGACCCTCTACAGACCACATCCATCACTAGGTAGACTGACTGAGACCCTCTACAGACCACATCCATCACCAGGTAGACTGACTGAGACCCTCTACAGACCACATCCATCACCAGGTAGACTGACTGAGACCCTCTACAGACCACATCCATCACCAGGTAGACTGACTTAGACCCTCTACAGACCACATCCATCACCAGGTAGACTGACTGAGACCCTCTACAGACCACATCCATCACCAGGTAGACTGACTGAGACCCTCTACAGACCACATCCATCACCAGGTAGACTGACTGAGACCCTCTACAGACCACATCCATCACTAGGTAGACTGACTGAGACCCTCTACAGACCACATCCATCACCAGGTAGACTGACTGAGACCCTCTACAGACCACATCCATCACCAGGTAGACTGACTGAGACCCTCTACAGACCACATCCATCACCAGGTAGACTGACTGAGACCCTCTACAGACCACATCCATCACTAGGTAGACTGACTGAGACCCTCTACAGACCACATCCATCACCAGGTAGACTGACTGAGACCCTCTACAGACCACATCCATCACCAGGTAGACTGACTGAGACCCTCTACAGACCACATCTATCACTAGGTAGACTGACTGAGACCCTCTACAGACCACATCCATCACCAGGTAGACTGACTGACTGACTGAGACCCTCTACAGACCACATCCATCACCAGGTAGACTGACTGAGACCCTCTACAGACCACATCCATCACCAGGTAGACTGACTTAGACCCTCTACAGACCACATCCATCACTAGGTAGACTGACTGACTGACTGAGTCCCTCTACAGACCACATCCATCACCAGGTAGACTGACTGAGACCCTCTACAGACCATATCCATCACTAGGTAGACTGACTGACTGAGGTCCTCTACAGACCACACTCATCACTAGGTAGACTGACTGAGACCCTCTACAGACCACACTCATCTCCAGGTAGACTGACTGAGACACTCTACAGGCCACATCTATCACCAGGTAGACTGATTGAATCCCTCTACAGACCACATCCATCACCAGGTAGACTGACTGAGACCCTCTACAGACCACATCCATCACTAGGTAGACTGACGCCCTCTACAGACCACACTCATCACCAGGTAGACTGACTGAGACCCTCTACAGACCACACTCATCACCAGGTAGACTGACTGAGACCCTCTACAGACCACATCTATCAGCAGGTAGACTGATTGAGAGTATCTCTCTCTGCTCTCTATCTACAGTTGATCAAACTGCTGTGTAACGTCAGCAGATATGATCTGTAATCCACGTGAGATGTGTTGTAGTGGTCAGCTAGTCAGGTCTGATTTCATGCACCGGTTGGACAGTCATGGTTCTGATCATTAGGGTTAATGAGAGCCATACAGACCTGGCTAGACGAGCCCCAAGCAGCTGAGCACCACTGCAATGCGGGATGTAAATGATTGTGTGCGACGTAAATGACTCTTAGTGACAAAAAACAGCAAATTGGAATCCATTACCCAGGATGCTGAGCACCAGATTTATTACAAGGAGGAAGGACTTGTTTATCACGGCTGGTCGGCTCTCTCTCTCTCTCTCTCTCTCTCTCTCTCTCTCTGTCTCTCTCTCTCTCTCGCTCTCTCTCTCTCTGTGTCTCTCTCTGTCTCTCTCTCTCTGTCTCTGTCTGTCTGTCTCTCTCTCTCTCTCTCTCTCTCTCTCTCTCTGTCTCTCTCTCTCTCTCTCTCTCTCTGTCTCTCTCTGTTTCTCTATCTCTGTCTATCTCTCTCTCTCTGTCTCTCTGTCTTTCTTTCTGTCTCTCTCTCTCTCTCTGTCTCTCTCTCTCTCTCTCTCTTTTTAGGATTTTAGGAAGGATGGATAAATTATGCGGTCAGCCAAGTGGGCATGTGGCTTGATGATGTATGTCCTGCTGTTTCCCCGGCAACGATGGCGTCTCGCCTTTGGTCACACAAGGTCACTTGTTCACTCCTCAGTAGTGACAGATTCCGGTTGTTGCTGTCCTCTCTCCACACAAACACATCAGCAGTAGGAGACACCAGCCTCACATTTGCCTTAAGAACGGCTCTGTGTGTAAAAGTGACAGCTGAAAGGCTGATCTGGGATCAGTGTGTCTGGTCTTCTTCTGACAGCTCTAGGGTCAACGCAAGGCCTTACCTGTCTAAGGAATAACATCAATATGCAGTCTGTGCTCATCTGTCATGGCCGACTCCTTTATATCAGCAGCACGCAGGGATAACATGAATCAAGATGGCGTTTTGGATGTCACATCCACACTAGTAAACAACACAAGGCAAGAATGCTTATTCCACAACATTATGACATCTACCTGGGCCTTGGGCCAGCGGTGTACTCTGACTTTACTGTTGAGAATGATGATAATGATTATGATGGGGGTGATGATGATGATGGTGGTGGTGGCGATGAAGGTGGTGATGATGATGATGGTGATGGTGATGATGATGGTGGTGATGAAGGTGATGATGATGGTGGTGATGAAAATAATGATGAAGGTGTTGATGATGGTGGTGATGAAGATAATGATGAAGGTGATGATGATGGTGGTGATGATGATGATGGTGGTGATGAAGATAATGATGAAGGTGGTGATGATGAGGGTAGTGATGATGATGATGGTGGTGTCGTGTCCTTACTATCATTAACTGAAGTCAGATTCTCTGTAATTCTCTGTAATTAGTTATTACGCGATTAGACTGATTAATCATGTAACCGTAATTACTAGGAAGTCCAAGGAAAAGTCCAAGGAAAAATATTAAGATTACAAAGTTGTCATTTCCTAAAATAACTTTTCTGATATTTTATCTGATCAATTAATCTTCGAAATAATGAATTATTTACAGTTAGTCTCATTCCAAACGTAGTAAATGGTCGGTTATCTGCGCGAACCCAGTCTTCACTATGAGTCATCCATACATCAGTTGTCTTAAATCATTTATTTATTACTAACTAAGTCATTCACAGAAATGCACAAACAAACAAACAAACAAACAAGGTAAATGTGGTTACATGTAATGATAGGAGAATGTGCCCCTAGTGGGCTGAACCGGCATGGCAGCTTGTTAGACAAAAGGGAAGTGGGGGTCGACTAAGAAGTCACTACAGAGTGATAATTATAACAGTTGAAATGCTAATCCTTTACACATGAACGCTCACTCAGTCGGGAACCATTGCAATCAATATATATATTTACGCTCAGTGTGTCGTCTTGATCGCTGGTGAAAAGTTAATTTATTTTATAGAATTGTCCTTCTCTCTCTCTCGGTTGTGGTTAGAGGGGATTGTTCAGAGTGACATTCGTTATAGAATGGGTGTTTCGGCTGTTGTCGTTCTTCGCGTTCAATGATACCGAATTCCTAGCTGCAGACTAGTAATTAATATCAAAGACTTGTTCTTATTCTGTCAGCATCGGTAGTCTAAGAGTTTAACATGTTCAGTTCTAGAATCATCATGTAGGTTTTAACATGTTGTTTCAGTTCTAGAATCATCATGTAGGTTTTAACATGTTGTTTCAGTTCTAGAATCATCATGTAGGTTTTAACATGGTGTTTCAGTTCTAGAATCATCATGTAGGTTTTAACATGGTGTTTCAGTTCTAGAATCATCATGTAGGTTTTAACATGGTGTTTCAGTTCTAGAATCATCGTGTAGGTTTTAACATGGTGTTTCAGTTCTAGAATCATCATGTAGGTTTTAACATGGTGTTTCAGTTCTAGAATCATCATGTAGGTTTTTACATGGTGTTTCAGTTCTAGAATCATCATGTAGGTTTTAACATGGTGTTTCAGTTCTAGAATCATCATGTAGGTTTTAACATGGTGTTTCAGTTCTAGAATCATCATGTAGGTTTTTACATGGTGTTTCAGTTCTAGAATCATCATGTAGGTTTTTACATGGCGTTTCAGTTCTAGAATCATCATGTAGGTTTTTACATGGCGTTTCAGTTCTAGAATCATCATGTAGGTTTTTACATGGCGTTTCAGTTCTAGAATCCTCATGTAGGTTTTTACATGGTGTTTTCGTTCTGGAATCTTCTGGCCCCATGTCAGAGTTTGAAAGGGCATTCCAAAGGCTTTGCTTAATCGTATTGCTGGAATTTGTTCATTTTTATCATCAACACATTCACTGAATTTATATAAACCTCTGGAATGAAGCATTTCTTTTCCTCTGACTGAGATGATAGTTAAGTTTAGATAGCCCTGCAATCCCTCAAACGGCATCATCGCACATTCCCCACATCGTCGCTTCTACTTTCTACAGCTTTTTGTCATTGTGTGTGTGTGTGTGTGTGTGTGTGTGATACTAAGGAGATGAATACACCAGATGGCTTCCCTTTTACTGAATAAATTATAATCATACAAAGTGGAGATAGCCCGCTTATAATTTTCTGAAGGACTCCGTTGCTCTTTCTGAGAAATAAATGATCTAATCTAACATATATGCATTTCAGAAGCTTATGTAAATTATCTCCTCTCGCTATTTAGTGAACCATGAAGATCGACTGAAAGTTTGAGGTTGACAGAAAGGCTCCTCCTTTAGCAGGTACATGGACAACCTGGTCCCTAGCAGGAGAGAGGAGTCTCCTTTAGCAGGTACATGGACAACCTGGTCCCTAGCAGGAGAGAGGAGTCTCCTTTCACTCTCTCCCTCCACCCCTCCACCACTCTCTCCCTCCACCCCTCCATCACTCTCTCCCTCCACCCCTCCATCACTCTCTCCCTCCACCCCTCACTCTCTCCCTCCACCCCTCCATCACTCTCTCCCTCCACCCCTCCATCACTCTCTCCCTCCACCCCTCCATCACTCTCTCCCTCCACCCCTCCATCACTCTCTCCCTCCACCCCCTCCATCACTCTCTCCCTCCACCCCTCCACCACTCTCTCCCTCCACCCCTCCATCTCTCTCTCCCTCCACCCCCTCCATCACTCTCTCCCTCCACCCCCTCCATCACTCTCTCCCTCCACCCCTCCATCACTCTCTCCCTCCACCCCCTCCATCACTCTCTCCCTCCACCCCCTCCACCCCCTCCATCACTCTCTCCCTCCACCCCCTCCACCACTCTCTCCCTCCACTCCCTCCACCACTCTCTCCCTCCACCCCCTCCACCACTCTCTCCCTCCACCACTCTCTCCCTCCACCACTCTCTCCCTCCACCACTCTCTCCCTCCAACCCCTCCACCACTCTCTCCCTCCACCCCCTCCACCACTCTCTCCCTCCACCACTCTCTCCCTCCACCCCTCCACCCCCTCCACCACTCTCTCCCTCCACCCCCTCCACCACTCTCTCCCTCCACCCCCTCCACCACTCTCTCCCTCCACCACTCTCTCCCTCCAGAATCAGACTTCTCTATTCCTTCACGTGGCCCAGGTTCAATTCAAGTGCAATTTAGTGACAGTATGTCCATGTCCCAAATGGTGCCCTATTCCCTTTATAGTGCATTACGTTTGACCAGGACCGTAGGGGCCCTACATAGGGAGGGTACTATATGGGACGCACCAACGCTGTCTGCTGTATGCAGATGGGAGTTGTTGTTTTTAAAATCTCTAAATCTGCCTTCTCTGATGCGGCAAGGTACACTAATGAGAAGAAATTAGTCCAACCTGTGCGTGTGTCTGTGCATATGTCTGTGTCTGTGTGTGTGTGTGTGTGTGTCTGTGCGTGTGTGTGTGTGTGTGTGTCTGTGCGTGTCTGTGTGTGTGTGTGTGTGTGTGTCTGTGCGTGTGTCTGTATGTGTGTGTGTGTGTGTCTGTGTGTGCGTGTGTGTCTGTGTTTGTGTGTGTGTGTATGTGTGTGTGTGTGTGTGTGTGTGTATGTGTGTCTGTGTGTGTGTGTCGTGTGTGTGTGTGTGTCTGTGTGTGTGTGTGTGTGTGTCTGTGTGTGCGTGTGCGCATGTGTGTGTGTGTGTGTGTGTCTGTGTGTGTGTGTGTCTGTGTGTGTGTGTATGCGTGTCTGTGTGTGTGTGTGTGTCTGTGTGTGTGTGTGTGTGTGTGTGTGTGTGTGTGCGTGCGTGTGCGCGTGTGTGTGTGTGTGTGTATATGTGTGTGTGTGTGTGTGTGTGTGTGTGTGTGTGTGTGTGTGTGTGTGTGTGTGTGTGTGTGTGCCTGCTGTAGTACCATCCCTGCATGTCTCCACTGTTGTGACAGATAGTCATTATACTCCAGCTGAATGTGTTGTAGAATAGTTACGTAATAGTTGCCTTTTTATAAAAGGACTTCCTGTTCTGCTCCAAGGTCTAGTTCCTCTGGTGAGGTCACAGTCACACAGGACTTCCTGTTCTGCTTCAAGGTCTAGTTCCTCTGGTGAGGTAACAGTCACACAGGACTTCCTGTTCTGCTTCAAGGTCTAGTTCCTCAGGTGAGGTCACAGTCACACAGGACTTCCTGTTCTGCTTCAAGGTCTAGTTCCTCTGGCGAGGTCACAGTCACACAGGACTTCCTGTTCTGCTCCAAGATCTAGTTCCTCTGGCGAGGTCACAGTCACACAGGACTTCCTGTTCTGCTCCGAGGTCTAGTTCCTCTGGTGAGGTCACAGTCACACAGGACTTCCTGTTCTGCTCCAAGGTCTAGTTCCTCTGGTGAGGTCACAGTCACACAGGACTTCCTGTTCTGCTCCGAGGTCTAGTTCCTCTGGTGAGGTCACAGTCACACAGGACTTCCTGTTCTGCTCCAAGGTCTAGTTCCTCTGGTGAGGTCACAGTCACACAGGACCTCCTGTTCTGCTTCAAGGTCTAGTTCCTCTGGCGAGGTCACAGTCACACACGACTTCCTGTTCTGCTCCGAGGTCTAGTTCCTCTGGTGAGGTCACAGTCACACAGGACTTCCTGTTCTGCTCCAAGGTCTAGTTCCTCTGGCGAGGTCACAGTCACACAGGACTTCCTGTTCTGCTCCAAGGTCTAGTTCCTCTGGTGAGGTCACAGTCACACAGGACTTCCTGTTCTGCTTCGAGGTCTAGTTCCTCTGGTGAGGTCACAGTCACACAGGACTTCCTGTTCTGCTCCGAGGTATAGTTCCTCTGGCGAGGTCACAGTCACACAGGACTTCCTGTTCTGCTTCAAGGTCTAGTTCCTCTCGTGAGGTCACAGTCACACAGGACTTCCTGTTCTGCTCCAAGGTCTAGTTCCTCTCGTGAGGTCACAGTCACACAGGACTTCCTGTTCTGCTCCAAGGTCTAGTTCCTCTGGTGAGGTCACAATCACACAGGACTTCCTGTTCTGCTCCAAGGTCTAGTTCCTCTTGTGAGGTCACAGTCACACAGGACTTCCTGTTCTGCTCCAAGGTCTAGTTCCTCTTGTGAGGTCACAGTCACACAGGACTTCCTGTTCTGCTCCAAGTTCTAGTTCCTCTGATGAGGTCACAGTCACACAGGACTTCCTGTTCTGCTTCAAGGTCTAGTTCCTCTGGTGAGGTCACAGTCACACAGGACTTCCTGTTCTGCTTCGAGTTCTAGTTCCTCTGATGAGGTCACAATCACACAGGAACAAGAGGAAAAGAGGAAGCAACCGGAGAAAGGGGAAGTTGTGGAACGGAGACGGGCAGAGAGAGGCTCTCTAATCGGAGGTGTGGGAGAGTTTCCTCGAGGGCAGAGAGAGGCTCTCTAATCGGAGGTTTGGGAGAGTTTCCTCGAGGGCAGAGAGCCAATAAGGAAACAGTGTGACTGACTGATGGGTTGTGCCCTAAATGAAGGTCCCGATGTGTTTGTCCCTGACTGATGGGTTGTGCCCTAAATGAAGGTCCCGATGTGTTTGTCCCTGACTGATGGGTTGTGCCCTAAATGAAGGTCCCGATGTGTTTGTCCCTGACTGATGGGTTGTGCCCTAAATGAAGGTCCCGATGTGTTTGTCCCTGACTGATGGGTTGTGCCCTAAATGAAGGTCCCGATGTGTTTGTCCCTGACTGATGTAGAATATAGTGGTGATTGGTCGTGTTAAAAGCAACATTTTTGTAAAGCTTAAGTGTTTGTCTTGTTCTCTCTGTCTGATCCAGGTAGTGTTTGTCTTGTTCTCCCTGTCTGATCCAGGTAGTGTTTGTCTTGTTCTCCCTGTCTGATCCAGGTAGTGTTTGTCTTGTCCTCCCTGTCTGATCCAGGTAGTGTTTGTCTTGTTCTCCCTGTCTGATCCAGGTAGTGTTTGACTTGTTCTCCCTGTCTGATCCAGGTAGTGTTTGTCTTGTTCTCCCTGTCTGATCCAGGTAGTGTTTGTCTTGTCCTCCCTGTCTGATCCAGGTAGTGTTTGTCTTGTTCTCCCTGTCTGATCCAGGTAGTGTTTGTCTTGTTCTCCCTGTCTGATCCAGGTAGTGTTTGTCTTGTTCTCCCTGTCTGATCCAGGTAGTGTTTGTCTTATTCTATCAGGTAGTGCTATCTCTTCAGATTATAGCTAGATCATCTCAGTTGTAGTGCTATCTCTTCAGATTATTGCAACATCACCTCAATTTTAGTGCTATCTCTTCAGATTATAGCTAGATCTCCTCAGTTGTAGTACTGTCTCTTCAGATTATAGCTAGATCATCTCAGTTGTAGTGCTATCTCTTCAGATTATAGCTAGATCATCTCAGTTGTAGTGCTATCTCTTCAGATTATAGCTAGATCATCTCAGTTGTAGTGCTATCTCTTCAGATTATAGCTAGATCATCTCAGTTGTAGTACTGTCTCTTCAGATTATAGCTAGATCATCTCAGTTGTAGTGCTATCTCTTCAGATTATAGCTAGATCTCCTCACCTTTAGTTATATCCATCATCTGTGGCTGTTTCCCCCATTCAGATGACTGGAGGAGAGACAGACTGTGTTTAATGTGTGTTCCAGGGGGTTAAGATGTTAACCTCACATAAAAGGAAGAGGCAGCGCTTTAGATTAGCTGTGTGGACCCTTCACTCTCTGCATTTCAATTCAACCTGAGCGTTTTTCATTGGTTGGTCCAAGCCCTCGGGTAATGCAAATATTGTTAACCATATTTTACTGGTTTGCCTGCTTTTGAATAGACTGAATAATAATGCTTCTAACACATGAACGACATCCGCTCATTTATTATTACACACCTGACCTCACCTAGACCCTTTAAGGTTCCACCTCACCTAGACCCTCTCCTTTCAGGTTCCACCTCACCTAGACCCTTTAAGGTTCCACCTCACCTAGACCCTCTCCTTTCAGGTTCCACCTCACCTAGACCCTTTCAGGTTCCACCTCACCTAGACCCTCTCCTTTCAGGTTCCACCTCACCTAGACCCTTTCAGGTTCCACCTCACCTAGACCCTCTCCTTTCAGGTTCCACCTCACCTAGACCCTTTCAGGTTCCACCTTACCTAGACCCTCTCCTTTCAGGTTCCACCTTACCTAGACCCTCTCCTTTCAGGTTCCACCTCACCTAGATACTCTCCTTTCAGGTTCCACCTCACCTAGACTCTCTCCTTTCAGGTTCCACCTCACCTAGACCCTCTCCTTTCAGGATCCACCTCACCTAGTCCCTCTCCTTTCAGGTTCCACCTCACCTAGACCCTCTCCTTTCAGGTTCCACCTCACCCAGACCCTCTCCTTTCAGGTTCCACCTCACCTAGACCCTCTCCTTTCAGGGTCCACCTCACCTAGACCCTCTCCTTTCAGGTTCCATCTCACCTAGACCCTCTCCTTTCAGGTTCCACCTCATCTAGATACTCTCCTTTCAGGTTCCACCTCACCTAGACCCTCTCCTTTCAAGTTCCACCTCATCTAGAACCTCTCCTTTCAGGTTCCAACTCACCTAGACCCTCTCCTTTCAGGTTCCACCTCACCTAGACACTCTCCTTTCAGGTTCCACCTCACCTAGACACTCTCCTTTCAGGTTCCACCTCACCTAGTCCCTCTCATTTCAGGTTCCACCTCACCTAGACCCTCTCCTTTCAGGTTCCACCTCACCTAGATACTCTCCTTTCAGGTTCCACCTCACCTAGACCCTCTCCTTTCAGGTTCCACCTCACCTAGTCCCTCTCTTTTCAGGTTCCACCTCATCTAGATCCTCTCCTTTCAGGTTCCACCTCACCTAGACCCTCTCCTTTCAGGTCCCACCTCACCTAGACCCTCTCCTTTCAGGATAATTATTCTACATGTTTTTTTGTCAGGTTTGATGTTGCAAGACAGAATATTCTGCCTGTGACGACTGAGATTAATAGGCTTGTGGTCACGCGTCTATTTTTATCAACGATGACAAATTCATCTTGTTGTTGACATTACTTTCTCCTAGCCGGAGGCTGCTGGGTGGTTTTGATGGAGGCTGCTGGGTGGTTTTGATGGAGGCTGCTGGGTGGTTTTGATGGAGGCTGCTGGGTGGTTTTGATGGAGGCTGCTGGGTAGCTTTGATGGAGGCTGCTGGGTAATTCTGATGGAGGCTGCTGGGTAATTCTGATGGAGGCTGCTGGGTGGTTTTGATGGAGGCTGCTGGGTAGTTTTGATGGAGGCTGCTGGGTAATTCTGATGGAGGCTACTGGGTAGTTTTGATAGAGGCTACTGGGTAGTTTTGATGGAGGCTACTGGGTAGTTTTGATGGAGGCTGGGTGGTTTTGATGGAGGCTGCTGGGTAGTTTTGATGGAGGCTACTGGGTAGTTTTGATGGAGGCTACTGGGTAGTTTTGATGGAGGCTACTGGGTAGTTTTGATGGAGGCTGGGTGGTTTTGATGGAGGCTGGGTGGTTCTTCCCCTACCTGTCCTCTCTCACTCCCTCCTCTTCTTGGCGTTCGAGTTTGGATAACTGTCTCCCATCAGGCTACTGATTTGAATAGGTGGACTTTCTTTAAGCCTGTAGAATGGAGGGAGGGAGGGATAGTTCTTTAAGCCTGTAGAATGGAGGGAGGGATAGTTCTTTAAGCCTGTAGAATGGAGGGAGGGAGGGATAGTTCTTTAAGCCTGTAGAATGGAGGGAGGGATAGTTCTTTAAGCCTGTAGAATGGAGGGAGGGATAGTTCTTTAAGCCTGTAGAATGGAGGGAGGGATAGTTCTTCAAGCCTGTAGAATGGAGGGAGGGATGGATAGTTCTTTAAGCCTGTAGAATGGAGGGAGGGATAGTTCTTTAAGCCTGTAGAATGGAGGGAGGGATGGATAGTTCTTTAAGCCTGTAGAATGGAGGGAGGGAGGGATAGTTCTTTAAGCCTGTAGAATGGAGGGAGGGAGGGATAGTTCTTTAAGCCTGTAGAATGGAGGGAGGGATAGTTCTTCAAGCCTGTAGAATGGAGGGAGGGAGGGATAGTTCTTTAAGCCTGTAGAATGGAGGGAGGGATGGATAGTTCTTTAAGCCTGTAGAATGGAGGGAGGGATAGTTCTTTAAGCCTGTAGAATGGAGGGAGGGATAGTTCTTCAAGCCTGTAGAATGGAAGGAGGGAGGGATAGTTCTTTAAGCCTGTAGAATGGAGGGAGGGAGGGATAGTTCTTTAAGCCTGTAGAATGGAGGGAGGGAGGGATAGTTCTTTAAGCCTGTAGAATTGAGGGAGGGATAGTTCTTTAAGCCTGTAGAATGGAGGGAGGGATAGTTCTTCAAGCCTGTAGAATGGAGGGAGGGAGGGATAGTTCTTTAAGCCTGTAGAATGGAGGGAGGGATGGATAGTTCTTTAAGCCTGTAGAATGGAGGGAGGGAGGGATAGTTCTTTAAGCCTGTAGAATGGAGGGAGGGAGGGATAGTTCTTTAAGCCTGTAGAATGGAGGGAGGGATAGTTCTTTAAGCCTGTAGAATGGAGGGAGGGAGGGATAGTTCTTTAAGCCTGTAGAATGGAGGGAGGGAGGGATAGTTCTTTAAGCCTGTAGAATGGAGGGAGGGATAGTTCTTTAAGCCTGTAGAATGGAGGGAGGGAGGGATAGTTCTTTAAGCCTGTAGAATGGAGGGAGGGATAGTTCTTTAAGCCTGTAGAATGGAGGGAGGGATAGTTCTTTAAGCCTGTAGAATGGAGGGAGGGATAGTTCTTTAAGCCTGTAGAAGGGAGGGAGGGAGGGATAGTTCTTTAAGCCCGTAGAATGGAGGGAGGGATGGATAGTTCTTTAAGCCTGTAGAATGGAGGGAGGGATGGATAGTTCTTTAAGCCTGTAGAATGGAGGGAGGGATAGTTCTTTAAGCCTGTAGAATGGAGGGAGGGAGGTGTAGAGAGATGAACAATGAAGGAGTGAATGAAGCAGAGGGTTGCCTGGAGGAGTGTAAAAACATCTTATCCCTCTCTCCCTGGCCATCTGGTTGTTTGTTTGTGCTGGTGCAGAAAGTGTGTGTGTACGTGTTGTGTGTGTGTGTGTGTGTGTGTGTGTGTGTGTGTGTGTGTGTGTGTGTGTGTGTGTGTGTGTGTGTGTGTGTGTGTGTGTGTGTGTGTGTGTGTGTGTGTGTGTGAAACCTCCCTCCGCTGGTGCAGAAAGCGAGACAGAGCTTGTTAAGAAATATGCTGTGCCGTTCTGCAGCACCTTGGGGACAGGTATAAACAGAGTCCCCCCCTTTCTCTTCCTTTCCTGCCTTCTTTCCTTCTCTCTCTACTTTCCCCCTCAAATGTTTTAGCCTTCTCTCTATTCTCTCTCTCTCTCTCAGTGTAACAGAACAACAGGTCTCTCCTAGTTAAGTGTAACAGAACAACAGGTCTCTCCTAGTTCAGAACAACAGGTCTCTCCTAGTTCAGAACAACAGGTCTCTCCTAGTTCAGAACAACAGGTCTCTCCTAGTTCAGAACAACAGGTCTCTCCTAGTTTAGAACAACAGGTCTCTCCTAGTTTAGAACAACAGGTCTCTCCTAGTCCAGAACAACAGGTCTCTCCTAGTTCAGTGTAACAGAACAACAGGTCTCTCATAGTTCAGAACAACAGGTCTCTCCTAGTTCAGTATTACAGGTCTCTCCTAGTTCAGAACAACAGGTCTCTCCTAGTCCAGAACAACAGGTCTCTCCTAGTTCAGAACAACAGGTCTCTCCTAGTCCAGAACAACAGGTCTCTCCTAGTTTAGAACAACAGGTCTCTCCTAGTCCAGAACAACAGGTCTATCCTAGTTCAGAACAACAGGTCTCTCCTAGTTCAGTGTAACAGAACAACAGGTCTCTCCTAGTCCAGAACAATAGGTCTCTCCTAGTCCAGAACAACAGGTCTTTCCTAGAACAACAGGTCTCTCCTAGTTCAGTGTAACAGAACAACAGGTCTCTCCTAGTCCAGTGTAACAGAACAACAGGTCTCTCCTAGTTCAGTGTAACAGAACAACAGGTCTCTCCTAGTTCAGTGTAACAGAACAACAGGTCTCTCCTAGTTCAGTGTAACAGAACAACAGGTCTCTCCTAGTCCAGTGTAACAGAACAACAGGTCTCTCCTAGTCCAGTGTAACAGAACAACAGGTCTCTCCTAGTTCAGTGTAACAGAACAGCAGGTCTCTCCTAGTTCAGTGTAACAGAACAACAGGTCTCTCCTAGTTCAGTGTAACAGAACAACAGGTCTCTCCTAGTCCAGAACAACAGGTCTCTCCTAGTTCAGTGTAACAGGTCTCTCCTAGTTCAGTGTAACAGAACAACAGGTCTGTAATGTAAAGCACAAATGCGTTGTCGAGCTACGGATGTGAACAGTAATGAACTATTAAACAACCTCTTACCTAAATCTCTGTAACATAATGTAGCCTGTTGAGGAGGAATGTGTGGTGATAATTAAGGTGGTTATTCTGGTGGGGTTAGAGAGGGGGGAGGGGGGGGGGAAGACTTGTCAGCTCTTTGATCGCGTTGGGGGTCATTGAGGGTCGTCACCTCTGACCTCAGCGATGGTTAAAGAGATACAGGGACAGACTAATTACACATAATAACTGTGACGAGACAGTGCCCCCGCCACAAACACACATACCTACACACGACCACCTGTACACACACACACACACACACACACACACACACACACACACACACACACACACACACACACACACACACATACACACACACACACACACACACACACACACACACACATACACACACACACACACACACTTACACACACACACACACACACATACACACACACACACACACACACACACACACACACACACACACACACACACACACACACACACACACACACACACCTGTAATTATTCCCTTCAACGACAACCGGAGTACAGAGCCCACTGCTGCCTGGTTAATAACAGTGCTGTAACACCTGAATTATCCCCCCCCCCCTCCACCCCCTCCACAGGAGGTTGGTGGAACCTTAATTAGGGAGGACAGGCTCGTGGTATGTGGAGTGGTATCACATACATCAAACATGGTGTCCAGCCGTTCCATTTACTCCGTTCCAGCCTTTATGATGAGCCGTCCTCCCCCCATTAGCCTCCACTGCTCCCCACCCCACCCCCAGACCACACACACACTTTCACACGCACACCTACACACACACATTAGCTGTCTGTCTTATAGAACAGAGGCCAGGTCTGATCCTGTCTACGCCTACACTAAATGACATGCTGAATAACAACGTCACAACGTCACAACGTCACAACGTCACAACGTCACATAGGACAAGGTGATCATTAACACATGATTGATTTGATTAGATTTTTTGAGTGGGTGGGGGGGGTAAAACAATGAGCTAATACGCTTGAATTACTATGGCATTCTATGAATCAGTGGCACACCAACCCCTTTTACATTGAGATCGGAGGCCAAATAAGGACAACAAGGCTCCCGAGAAGGCACTGCATCCCAGTGGTAGAGGCGTCACTACAGACCCTGGTTCGATCCCGGGCTGTGTCACCACCGGCCGTGATCGGGAGTTCCATAGGGTGGCGAGACAGGTCACATCTCTGGGGTCACAGCCAGGTTACATCTCTGGGGTCACAGCCAGGTCACATCTATGTGGTCCCAGCCAGGTCACATCTCTGTGGTCCCAGTCAGGTCTCCCTCCCTCCCTCCCTCCCTCCCTCCCTCCCTCCCTCCCTCCCTCCCTCCCTCCCTCCCTCCCTCCCTCCCTCCCTCCCTCCCTCCCTCCCTCCCTCCCTCCCTCCCTCCCTCCCTCCCTCCCTCCCTCCCTCCCTCCCACCCTCTCTCCCTCCCTCCCTCCCTCCCTCCCCTCCCTCCCCTCCCTCCCTCCCTCCCTCCCTCCCTATGTATGAGGATGAATGGTCCACAGCGTCTCTATAGAAACTACAACTCCCTTCAGCCCAGCGTCCCACTCTCTCTCGTGAATGATTTGATTTCTCTCTATAGAAACTACAACTCCCTTCAGCCCAGCGTCCCACTCTCTCTCGTGAATGATTTGATTTCTCTCTATAGAAACTACAACTCCCTTCAGCCCAGCGTCCCACTCTCTCTCGTGAATGATTTGATTTCTCTCTATAGAAACTACAACTCCCTTCAGCCCAGCGTCCCACTCTCTCTCGTGAATGATTTGATTTCTCTCTATAGAAACTACAACTCCCTTCAGCCCAGCGTCCCACTCTCTCTCGTGAATGATTTGATTTCTCTCTATAGAAACTACAACTCCCTTCAGCCCAGCGTCCCACTCTCTCTCGTGAATGATTTGATTTCTCTCTATAGAAACTACAACTCCCTTCAGCCCAGCGTCCCACTCTCTCTCGTGAATGATTTGATTTCTCTCTATAGAAACTACAACTCCCTTCAGCCCAGCGTCCCACTCTCTCTCGTGAATGATTTGATTTCTCTCTATAGAAACTACAACTCCCTTCAGCCCAGCGTCCCACTCTCTCTCGTGAATGATTTGATTTCTCTCTATAGAAACTACAACTCCCTTCAGCCCAGCGTCCCACTCTCTCTCGTGAATGATTTGATTTCTCTCTATAGAAACTACAACTCCCTTCAGCCCAGCGTCCCACTCTCTCTCGTGAATGATTTGATTTCTCTCTATAGAAACTACAACTCCCTTCAGCCCAGCGTCCCACTCTCTCTCGTGAATGATTTGATTTCTCTCTATAGAAACTACAACTCCCTTCAGCCCAGCGTCCCACTCTCTCTCGTGAATGATTTGATTTCTCTCTATAGAAACTACAACTCCCTTCAGCCCAGCGTCCCACTCTCTCTCGTGAATGATTTGATTTCTCTCTATAGAAACGCTGGTCAATTGGTTGTTGAATAACCGGGGAGAAAAACGAGATGACGGTCAATCGCTCAACACGACAAGAGAAGCAGGTGTGTGTGTGTGTGTGTGTGTGTTTGTGTGTGTGTGTGTGTGTGGGTCTCCTTGCTGCACTCAAGGCTCCAAATGCATATTCAACACACACACAGAGACACACAGACAGACGCACAGACACACAGACAGACACACATACACACAGACAGACACACAGACAGACACACAGACAGACACACAGACACAGACAAACACACAGTCGAGGCCTTGTTACTGCATATTCAACACTCTCTAGACAGCTGTTCCCTCTCACTCCTCTCTGCCCGGTTCCTACTCAGCCAGCCACACTCCATCACCTCCTCGTGTGTGTGTGTGTGTTTTGTTGGGAATCGTTCTGCTTTGACAAACACAGCCTTGAGATAGAAAGAGAGAGAGAGAGAGAGAGAGACAGAGCTTTTCCTTCACACCCGGTTTACCTCCACGAGACATTAAGCTGAATAAAGTGGCTAGCTGTGTAAACTTTTACTCTTTCACTGCCTCTTTCTCCCTCTCTTCATCTCTCTCTTTCTCCCTCTCTTCACCTCTCTCTTTCTCCCTCTCTTCATCTCTCTCTTTCTCCCTCTCTTCATCTCTCTCTTTCTCCCTCTCTTCATCTCTCTCTTTCTCCCTCTCTTCATCTCTCTCTTTCTCCCTCTCTTCATCTCTCTCTTTCTCCCTCTCTTCATCTCTCTCTTTCTCCCTCTCTTCATCTCTCTCTTTCTCCCTCTCTTCATCTCTCTCTTTCTCCCTCTCTTCATCTCTCTCTTTCTCCCTCTCTTCATCTCTCTCTATCTCTCTCTTCACCTCTCTCTTTCTCCCTCTCTTCATCTCTCTCTTTCTCCCTCTCTTCATCTCTCTCTTTCTCCCTCTCTTCATCTCTCTCTTTCTCCCTCTCTTCATCTCTCTCTATCTCTCTCTTCACCTCTCTCTTTCTCCCTCTCTTCATCTCTCTCTTTCTCCCTCTCTTCATCTCTCTCTTTCTCCCTCTCTTCATCTCTCTTTCTCCCTCTCTTCATTCTCTCTTTCTCCCTCTCTTCATCTCTCTCTATCTCCTCTCTTCACCTCTCTCTTTCTCCCTCTCTTCATCTCCCTCTCTTCATCTCTCTTTCTCCCTCTCTTCATCTCTCTCTCTCTTTCTCTCGCTCTTCTCTCTCTCTCTCCTCTCCTTCTCTCTTCTCCTCCTGGTCTCTCTCTCTC